>NC_056729.1:956290024-956590024 GCF_019279795.1 Protopterus annectens
GCAAACACACACACACACACACAAACACATACATACACGCACACACTTGGCAGGGCTGGGAGTCGAACATACACCTAACTACCCTATCACACTACAGCATGATGCATTTACAAAACGCGCTACCGAGATTACTAAACACAGCAGTCCCAGAGGCAGACATCTAGATGCGTGTCATCATCCACAAAGGCAAAGACATCTGTAGGACATTTCTGTGGTGTGAGGCGTCTAAAAGCAAGACGGAGTCCTCAGGCAGACGGGAGCATGTGCGCAAACACACGCGCGCACACACACATACACACATACACACACTTGGCAGGGCTGGGAGTCGAACATACACCTAACTACCCTATCACACTACAGCATGACGCATTTACAGAACGCGCTACTGAGATTACTAAACACAGCCATCCCAGAGGCATACTTCTAGGCGCGTGTCATCATCCACACTGACAAGGACGCCGACAGGGATTGTATAGAGAGTGATCAGTCTGAAAGCATACAGACATATTACTGTCCCCACGGCAGACGTAGACAAACACACGGCAGTGGTGTGATAGGGGCAACGTAAGATTTACGGAGCACTGCAACAACAAGACATAGACACGGGACGCACCACAGACAGTACACCCTTCAAGATAGTCGACCAGTGTGTACTCGGTAGGCATCCATCGTGACGTTGAAAATGAACATCTGTTGCCTGGATGACCACCATGGCTATACAGGATGTCAACGGCCATGTCCATGCACAGAGGGACATCACCGACACAAGGTGTCAATGGGCATGGCCACACGCTTAGTAATACACGTCCATTCGGAATGTACTGTGTGTCGATCTACACAACAGCGTACTGGGCATGCTCACACATTTAGCAGTTGCAAAGGGCCGTCTTGCATGCAGACGGAGTCTCAACATGCAAGGGCTCAGTTTGGACTGTCATGTGTGTCCATCTACACAACAGCGTACTGGGCATGCTCACACACTTAGCAGTTGCAAAGAGCCATCTTGCATGCAGATGGAGTCTAAACACGGAAGGGCACAGTAAGGTATAACTGTCCCCACGTACAGGGCGGGCCATCCTGCATGCAGATGGAGTCTAAACACGGAAGGGCACAGTAAGGTATAACTGTCCCCACGCACAGAGCGGGCCGTCCTGCATGCAGATGGAGTCTAAACACGGAAGGGCACAGTAAGGTATAACTGTCCCCACGCACAGAGTGGTCACACACATGCAATGACCAGTACACACTCAGCTGCCATCACAGCTGTCACAGGTGCAGATCACAGACGTACACACCGCAGTCTACACTGTAGCCCTCGAGACATCACCATGTCGTTGCTGCAGCAATACACAGCCATACATTACCACAATACCGTGTGACACATGACCAGTGGACTGTACAGAGGTCTACAGCAACTGTGCAGAGTACACATGTACTGACAGGGTTCCAACAGGTGTTATGCATTGCAATTATGCCACTATACATGACCAGGTCAGCTCAAGACATACCAAGGCATATGTACATAGCTAAGCCTTTGCTGTCCCCCATGCAGAACAGTGGCCTAAGCAATCATACGCACGCAAATGGAAGGTGGGTCCATGTCTGTTGAATGCTCACAGTACAGGAGGTAGCAATGTTGACGGAGGACACATTCCCCTGTAGTAGTCGCCCATGACACCCGTAATATCATACCACAGTCCATGTGTTATGTATGTCAACACATATGTCTACCAATAGCAATGCATACAAACATGGCTACAGGAGACACATGTAGGAACAATGCACATGTACAATCTGTGCTGTGCATGCAGCAACCATGCATGTGCAGTGGCCGATGTCCGTAACACAGCTGTGCCTAACTACAACATGCAGTCGCAATGCAGCCCCATCATTGACACCTGTATATGGTGACATACAGACAGTACGGTTGGTTGTACATCACATATGGAGGGATGTGTGTACATAAAGTGGTGATCCACCTGTGTAGATGTGTGTGTGCCGGAGATGGTTCACAGGTGTGTCACACGCCATCCTACCATGCCATGTGCAAACAGTACGCTATGTCACTGTTACTTGATGGTGATGATATAATGCATACACAGTGGTCAGGTGTTACCAACTGTATGTCACGTGACACCTGTATCACTGACATCCTCCCATGTGCATATAGCCACACAATTGCCAGACATAGCGTTGGTACACATACTGCGGACATTACCGCTGCATGTCTATCAAACGGCTCATCATAAGGCAGGTGTATCATTCCCAGCACTGCCATGTGTATCCGCTTGTCTGACCACACATGCCACATATGGTGGGGACTACGTCCCAGTTGTAACACATCCCTGTACACTGTTGCAGAGATCTGTACATACTGAAGTGTGGAAAGCATGACGTCGGCAGGTGTGGTGCATCACACACATCGGCTATCCGTACAGACATATCTGGTCACCACAGTGTGTGTGTGTGTGTATGTATGTATGTATGGCTGTCTGGTGCTTGGTGTGAGAGGGTATGCTACCATACTGTAGAAACTGGATCACTAATCCCTCATGGTGATGCAGTCTACTACCCTGTTGATGCCATCGGTCCCAGCCATACTGACTACCTGTGCATGTCCCTTCTCTGTGCCACGTCGTGTGGGTGCAAAGTACTGCGAGGGTGATGACCACATAGGCAAGGGTCCACACATCAACACTCTGGGGTGTGCGTTATAGTGCTGTAGACCCCGTGAATGTGGTCATGTTCCTGTACTGTGACAGGGTATTACTGCTACACAGTGTGGACTCATGCTATCAGGTGGCCTCTAATTTCATCATTGGCCAGACCGCTGTGTACAACCCCTGCACCATGTCAACATACCTGTAATGTTTCCAGGTATGTATGTCACATCTCTGTCCGCTGTAGCCTGTTCAACTGACCACATGCTTCAGGTGCAGTATATGTGCTGACATCTGTGTCATGTTCAGACATCTGTGTCATGTTCGACTTTCCAACAGTCAGGTTGAGGGTACGTTTAGCATGCTGATATTGCCATACGTGCCTGTGAGTACACCACAGTTACTGATGGGGGACTGCAAACACTGCTACCTGTAGGCACATGCCAGTACACCATAGGAGGGAACCAGGGCATCATTACCAACATGCTGTTACTGTTGTAACCGAGACACATACTGTGAACATATCACAATGCATGCTGCACCTGGACTACATGGTATGACTGGTGCATGTCGACAGTACACCACTGATGTCACATATACATCTCTCAGTATTCACACACGTCCAATGCAACATACACATCCCTCAATATGCATACACAAGTAATGTTAGATACACCTCTCACATCTCTCAGTATTCACACATGACCAATACAACATACACATCCCTCAATATGCATACACAATAATGTTAGATACACCTCTCACTATTCTATTCACCCTGTGCATCAGACCATTTGAGCATATCCCTGCACCGATGGTGTGGATGACAGGGATGCGGCACAGGCTTCATCATATGCACAAGGTGATACTGTTTGCCAGGGGCATAGGCTGCACCAATGGATGACATCATGTGTGCGGGTAAGGGCCGGTGATTTGAATGGACATGTCTGTTCCATATGCATGTGGGTGTTGTGGAGCCCTACAGTTGTGTTTGCTGTGTGCGTGTATGTGTACACACAGTTCTGTCATTTGTGAGGCCTACACAAGGGTATTATGGACAGCTCCAGATTGTACAGACCAGGTTGTACAGCTCACTGTGACCGGACACGGCCACGTGTCCTGTGCCTGCCAGGGGTTGCACGGGCACTACCAGGCAGAGGTACAGAATGGCTACTGTCTGATGACACATGGCCACTGGAACCATGTCCCCGCCGGGAACATCCAGGGCCATGTCCACTTGGCCTGCTGTGACCTGGTGTGGACAGAGCAGCACCAGCTGCACTGCTACTGCTACTGGCACTATGGGAGCGGCCATGTGAGGTGGCACACTCACGTTGACCTGCACTAGGTGGTGTAGCTGGCCTATGTTCATGTGTCCTACACCTCAGCCCTACCAGATGTTCCAGCACAGACAGCTCACGCTCGCGGATTGCCATGCCATAGTTGAGGATTCTGACCATGTCACCCAATCGCCTGTCCAGAACATCAGCAAGCCGTTGTTGAGCACCTGCCAATGCCTGGATGTTGTTGTTTAGGGTACTGATAGCAGCTCTCTGCAGCCTCTGCCCTTCTCTGTTCTGCCGTTTGGCACGTGCCTGTGCCGCCATTACAGTCTGGAACATGCGTCTGGTGATCCCAGCTGCTGCGCTATGTCCTGCAGGTGCATGTCTGCCAGAGGTCCTCCTAAGAGCAGCACCAGCCACATGCCTGTGTGGCACATCTGCAGTCAGTATACTGCCACCATGGTGTGGAGACACACCTTCTGTAGCCACCACATGTTCCTGTTCAACGCTAACAAATGCTGACTGTCCTTCCTCTATGGCCACTGTAGATGCGGTATGTGTTGGCAGCTGAACTGTGTGCGGGGAAGAGGGGGACATAGCTGGGATGGCAACTGTTGGCACAGATTCCGTCCCTGACATCCCTGCCTGTACCTCGTGCATATGTTCATCACTGCTAGCATCTGTGGGGACACTATCAGATGGACCGCAGGAGGGTAACACACCTACATCACCTGTGAATGCAAAGAAAGACTCTAAATTACAATAGACACACACACACACACACACACACACACACACACACACACACACACACACACACACACACACACACACACACAGACACAGACACACACACAGACACACACACTGACACATCATGCATGTGAGATGACAGATGGCATGCAGCATGCTTGTGATACAGCTGACAGCATGCAGCTCAGACATCAATAGTGTTTGTAAGCATACCCCCTGGAATGCACACTACAGCAGGCAGGTGTCATATTATCCATGCAATTCACACGATCATGGTAGTATGCATGCATCCCCATGATACACCATGTGGACCAGCACAGGATAACAGTACATATGGATGACGTGACCTTGACATGTAATCTGCTGACATATACATTAGCATGCATGCATGCCTGACACAATGGTGTCCTGACACATCTACAGCGTCGTACTGGGTATCACATTGCGGTGTTGTCCATATGCCCTACAGATAGAATGCATGTTGAGCAAATGTGCATGGGCATGGTAGGGGACTGTGAGCCATTTACATTGCTGTACAGTTTGATGTACAGACACTGTGCCATTGCATGGCATCATGAGGCGTCTATATTGCTAAACAGTGCAAGTTATGTACGCATTGCATATCCAGAACTGCATGCATACCCATGACATACCTGTGGATTGTGACCTACGATGCTGAGGTGTATACACACCCAACCATGCTGCGTTATGTGACAGGTCACTGGAGGACATACAGTTGACACCCCTGCACGATGACTACAGAGTGTTAGCTGCCTGGCAACCATGTCCACACATAGCAAACCTGTCACGTCACCATTTCACACATGACACTGATGTACCACGCACAAAAGGTGCACAGCTAACAGTGATGTCCTACGGCGGGACAGGAAAAGTACAGTATCTGTGGCCTGGTGTCACTGTCAGTGGAATCTGTGAAGGTGACTACCGTCATGCTATGACACAGACATCATGTTCAACACATCTTATGAGGTACACGTCACTGACACCTCCACTAGCTGTGCATAGGCATTTAGGATGTGCAGCGTATCACATCACCTGTACAATCAGTCTAGTACGGCTGTAATTGGACCATGTGTGGACAAAGTGGGACAGGGTGTATCCACATCCCATCTTCTGTGTGGCTACATGTCTCTGGCCATCCCCCATGGCTATGTGTGCACATGTGTTGGTCATGTATGTGATGGCTGTCTATCACACATGTCTGTGTTGTCCCATATGACATACACCCATAGATGTTGGATATGTCACCATCCACAGGGCTATGCAGACAACAGGTGTATGTGTGGTATGTGGGGTATGGGTTATGGGAAATTGTGACAATATTGCAAACAAAACGCTATGCGTCTCAGACATGTCAGATGGAACATCACAATGTGTGAAACCATTGCAGGGGCATAAAACACAATGGTGATACTTGTGGTCTGCCCATATCACTGCTCACTGTGCGGTACTGGTTTGTGTACCACACATTTTGTTCCACTGTATAGTACATATGCCTCCATTGTAGAACACCTCCACTGTTGTATGCACAGCTGGACACACATGTAGCAATGACAAATACTGTAGTTTCATGTCTGTGTATCATTTCAGTTGTATATATTGCACATGGGTGGCCTGTGTGGATGATGGTTGATGCGACCTGTATATCCATGTATTAACTGCCCACATGGCGAATAGATCTATGCTTTGACATGCCTGATACCGATGACAGTCTCACCTGCAATGGACTCTTGTCTGTGCGGCACGCCAGAGGTACCTGTATAGGGTGACACAGCAGTATGAACATCATCCATGACTGTATGACAGTCACAGGGTGCACAGTGCAAGTTAACACATTCGCCTGTACAATAGCATATAGTCAGCACATACCATACCTCTCAACCTCTTAGAACAATAAATGTGGACAATGCCTACTATGATGGGGGACATATAGGGACAACTGTGACATATTGCTCTTACTAACTTAGAAATTTGCTAGACTAATAGGTTTGCATGCACATGGGTTTTACACAGAATGTGCAGTCATAAACACAAATGCATGTCATCATTTAATGACTCCATTCCTCAGCTATTTGCCAGAAAGGGACAGATATTAAGGGGAAAACACCGACAATATGAGGCAGACATCTGGACATCCTGCAAATACCTGTACAGTTCAGAGGTATGGTGCATACACAGGGTAGCATAAAGCATGTGTGTCCACATACCTTGCATATGTTGTTACATTACATGATGTACACTGACACATGCACGTACGTGGGATACACTGGCCATATGTTCAGTACTGACTTACCAGGCAACTCCAGGCTCATTGGTTGAGAGACACCCACCTCCACGATGGCAGCTAGTGTTTGTGGGGGCTGTTCCGAGGGTGTTCCCAGACTGGCCAGTAGCTCCTCTGTGTGTGTGTGAGTTGAGGCTTGGTTGGTGGCCCACCACCTGTTCCATCTTGTTCCCTGGCGATTGCAGTGGCACGCTGTTTTGCATGACGTATCAGGTCCGTGCTGGTAGGTGTGGTTGTGGCCGCCCACTTCATTGACCCTCCTGCGAAGATCCTGCCACAGGTCATCCCGCTGCTGTGCATGCTGTGGCACATGGCTAAATAACACCTCGTATTTCTCATGGAGGTACGGGATTACGACATCAGCCTCCTGTCGGCTGTATGCTGGTAGGCGTGTACGCGGCATTATCTGTAAGACATGATGAAGGTGACAGGTCACATTTACAGACATGTACAGTGATACTGCTGCACATACATTTCTAATACATCTGCACAGTTATCTTTGCAAATCAACATGACACTAACACGACTGGTATGTATGTCACACACATGTAACACCCAATATGCACTGGATATCATCCCCATATATGTGTGTCACCTCATTAGTGTTCCTACTGCATGTGACGTCTGTCTCCATGTGGGCATGTCTGTTTGCCTGCACTGGTATTCTTACCTATCTACTCATGCCTGATGTATCCACGGTAATGCTGTTGACCTTGATGCTGTGGATATGTAACATATCAACACAGACACAGCCTTACTGGACTTGGGCAGTGACAATGCACCAAGTACACATGGAAACCTGTACATGCATCTGTTTTGCCATAAACATCTACATTACACTGTACAGCTGTTCAACATCCTGCCACGGATCGCCTGTGTTGCACATGTGATAGACATGGGACAATGGCTAGTCGGACGTCATTCGCAGGTAAGGTTATTGGCTATAGCATGTACGGGCTGGGTTTCCTAGCTGCATCCAACACCCATTACGCCACCGCGAGGGGCATCAGTGACACATTACTGATCCAGATAGATACTACATCTACCATACAGCCATCACACCATGTATGACAGGGATGATATGTGCAGCTATGTGGACATGGCTGCATGGTATGGCAGGGGTATGTCACAGGTATGACACAGGGATCTGTCCAGCATGTGGCCATCCTAGTCGTAGGATGGTGGTTGTCCATGACGTATGTCTTTCAGATCAGGCTATGGACATGTAGTATGTCTAACAGCATAGTGTGGCATATATCTGTATGCAAGGTGGATAGCATGCTGCATAGTGGAGGTGAGTATTGTGGAGGCTGGTTTCGGCCATCCACGCATGGGCCCTACCCCTGGAGGGGGATGTGTTCCAATATTGGTCACACGGGTGCTGTGTATGCCTGTCCAATGATCTCCGTGCTCATGCATACCACCCTGTCATGTCATGGGTACCTTGAATGACTACCTAAAGGGCCAGGGAGACGTCTCCAGCTCAGGGAGGTGTACTACACTACACCATCCCTAACACAGTGTCCATACTGTTGACCACAGCCTAGGTGTTTCTTAATGGGTACGGGGGTATTCCCCTAGTGGTGTCATTGCTGATATCATCCACCAGAATGTGCACATATGTCACACACATCACACACACACACCCATTCTGTATGTTTTTTGCAACACTGTGACAACTATTGCCCATAGGTCATGGCCATTCACATCCTCACATACACAGATGGCTGACATTTGTCTGTGTGGTATGGGCTACAATGCGGGTGGGGTACAACACATTAACCATGGTTTACTGTAGCTGACACCGTGTGATATGCACATGTCACTGTAGCACCTTTAGTAGTTGTGAGTCTGTCAACAGGCCACTAGTAGAACACTCCTGTGACATACAAAGGCATCTGTAGCCGAACATCCATACTGTCTTGTACATCTGTACTGCTAACATCTACATTGATAATGGTTCATGGACTTGCAGACAATACCCGGCAGTGTTCTGATGCGGTGCCACCAATCATGACTGTTGTCAACACTTGTGGGTTGATATTATCCAACACCCTATCTGTAATGTATGGGCATGCTCGCCACTTGTTCAGAGCTTCTTGGCACGTTATGAGCTACTGCTTAGTTTAGCACCCATTTCACACCAGTCCTCAGAGGTACACTGTCTGTCCATACATTTCCAACTTGATAACTGTACAACAGCTGTCGTACACACATCACTCACATACCTCGTGAGACATGGTGGTTTATACGGCATGTCCACCTGGCACGTACCACTTATACAGGCATGTCCAACTGGCACGTACCAGTGCTACTGCCTGTCACTATGATGACTATGTTGTACATGTGGCAGTAGAGCTATTCTCATGTACACAGTCAATGCACACCTCCCAACATACAACAGTACAGCCTGTGGGGGATGCACATATGCAGCCCTGCTGGGGGTTATACTGTCACCAACCCTGACTGCACCTGACAGTCATGGGGGATGTGCAACATTGGCAACGCACCCCACACATCACATAGTCCCACATGATCCCCACCACAGGCCACACGTACGGTGACACCTTGTACAGTACCCCTCCATACTCTGTGTGGGCACCAATGACAGCCCACATCGCCAAACACAACCACACCAACCTATAGCCCACAGACACATGTGCCCATCACATACAGCCAATAGGGTGTCATAACATACACAACACACCTGTCTTAGGTGACTGTCAGCAGTCACACTGCTGTTCCACTCAGCAGGCTACACAAGGCGATAGTCACTTACATCCTGCTGTCAAGTAACTGGTTCTGCAACATAACCTATGCACACATGCCACAAATCAGCAGGTACGATGTGACTCATCTTCCATGTTTGTGTGACTGAAGTTGTATCTCAGGGCACAGACTACGTGTGCAGAGACATGCAATAGCCCACCAGTGTTGTAGCCCTGATGGTGTGGTCCAAGCCCTGGGAAGCATTTTGCGGTCATCCGGACCAGTTACCACTGTACTACGAACGACTGTGTCACTCCCAACAGTTGTCCATGCTTCTGCTGTCATTCCACAGGCATCTAGTATACGTCCACTTTGACAGACCCGGTCAAACAACATGATGCTGTGGCACAGCTGACCTGCACCTGTCAGCCCTGGGTGTATGGATCACATGTTGGACTCTTGCTGCTTTTATACTGCCTATCTTGCACAGTGTCCAATAACAGTCACCACCAGAACGGGAACTGACTAGCGAAGCATGTGGTCATGTCACACAATGCTTGACATCATCCTCTGTGACGCACGCAGGCAAGGCACACCTGATACTGCACCACTTCAATATCTCTGCAGTGACTGGGACCTGCCTCTTGGCTCTGCAGAGCACACCTGCAATGACTGGTTATAGACAGACCATACCTCTCAGGCATGTACCTGGACTGGCACACCCATGGCTGAGGTGTCCCCATATTCCACTATGTTGTACACACATCCTGGCTGGTTACTTAGCACAATGCATCACAAGTGCTCCAGGTGCATATAACTGTGTCCGGAACTACTGCTGCTACTAATGTGAGACTGACAGTAACCCACACTTAACTGTGATAGCCGCACATGTACGGACACCTTAGGCGTACGCTGTGCGTGAGTCATAACCTCCGCTCGGCTGGTTCGACCCATACACCACCTCCAAGACCAACAGTATCCTTGACATGGACACTACCAACATGTGACTGCTGTTCCACACCTGGGGTTATCCTCTCATTGGTGGAATCCGAACATCTGCTACCCACCCTTGTTAGCCACATACCGGCACCACACATGTCACGGCATACACATTAGAGGAGTACTACACCACCAACTACAGATGTCATATGACAGTGGTAGTTGTTGTCGTGACACACGTGCAGGTGGACAATGCACATGCAAACGCTGAGACATACCCCAGTGCACTTCATTAGCACGTACACGACAATATGGTTCATGCTATTCCACACAGAGCCATGATGGTACACACCAGATTACAGATGACACTCTGGGGGTGCGGTCCCACGGACATTCTTTACAACAACAGGTGGGGGCTGTTACACAGTGGTGTACATTCCCATGGGTGGGGTGACTCACTGGTCAGCCTCGGTAGGGCCACAGGATCCCTCATCACATATTCCATAACTAGCTACGTACACATTACTGCGACACATTCCGAGATGTACCACAAGGCATTATGGTGGTATGTCAGTAGTCGTATGCAATACCCACATCTGCTCACACATACAACTGTCACTATGGAACATGACAGTAACAGGTGATGTTGGCAACATGCTGTCTGATGGCTTCAATGCTAACATTACACCCTCTCACTCCCTGCAGGGCCACATTCCTTGCAGGAACATTGCGGTGTACCTGCAGTCATACCTACACAGTACTGACCTGCACTCTATATGTCCTAGGACACAGGCCCCTTGTCACCTTACAATATCCCAGGCTGTGATGTCCACAGACCTATGAACAGCATGTCTCCCCACTGGGACACCATATTCAGTAATAGCCATGTACCAGACATTATGGCCCCTGACTGGCACACAGTGACAGTAACACTCCACACAGGTGGCGCCACAATGCACAACTGGGACTATTGCCCTACGCACCTCACTGGACTGTTATGCACGGCTATAGGACACATCATCATGGACATCATTCGCTGAGTCTTTGTTGTGCTCCAGTCCTTTGATGCCAGCTGGGTTGGTCTTGTTGGGGCTACAGCATGCCTCCTACACCTGCTGAACACCTTTCATACAGTCGCCAGAGTAGTTGATGATGACACGGGGGTCCACACGGCCTGCATTGTCCTCTCGCTGCCATTCAGCACCATTCTCCATTCTGGTATTGACAACATACACATCCACCTGCACATCACAACATATGTCTCCGGATGTTATGCAAAGTGGCTAATGGATGGGACACACACACAGAGTGGCATACCATATCACATACTGCATTCCAGTTACACTTGGCATACCACAGTCCTTAGTCATGGGGCCCTCATGTTCAGTATATGCTTCCCTGAGGTACAGGCTACCACTGAGGGGACTTCCCTGGCTAACTTTACAGACCACTGCATACCCAGCACCGTTGTTGCTCCACCAGCTGATACAGACCCCATCCATATGGGTGTCACTGCGACGGATACTGATATGAACATACTGCGACGGATACTGATATGAACATCATGGCCTCTACCTGCATGACACTTGGTATGAACATCACCTTTGCAGTACACCATCCATCCACTGGTTATCACATAGGTGTTAGTCCCCTACATACATGTCGCATTGTACGTGTTTGTAAGACACGTATGTCACACACACTCCTGTGATTACCACATTGCCACTGTGGCATGGATATCCTTCTACGTGTCCACACGTCTGTACTGGGTGTGTAGCTGGTGCATAGGCACCCACTGTACCTCTGAACACCGGACTTATACACACATCCATGGGTACAACACCCCGCTTAGGGTGTACCTTACACAACAGCTTTACATAACTTAACATTAAAACGCCATGACGTTTATTGAGCTACGACTGTTAAAGTTTGCGGCTTATGTACAGATACCACGTCTGTACACATTTGCGGACTACATACTCAGGGGTGACCTCTGCTGCAAAGGGCCCGTGTCTGCAAATATGTTTAAGGATATACTCCGCATACACGACATACACAATAGCCACTATGAGCATGATGCTCATGGATATGTGCACACATGCGACAGTGTGTGGCATGTGCTTGGGGGTTGCATTCCCAGACCGGACACTCACCATGCTTTGGGACATGATTCCTATGTACATCACGCATGGACAGTCAGTAGCAGTGTTCATGTGATACCTCGCTTGGTGGATGGTGGACACATGTACGCCAGGGATCACTGCAGTGGCTGTACTGTGCAGAGATGCAGGTTACACATGGCTCTTCTGTTCACAGGACACTACCCTAGAGAGGTGCCACTGGTGTGCACACTGTAGTTGTTGTTGCACATAGACTTGCCAGACTGCATGGTACCCCACTATGAACCTGTGCAGCTATTACATGTCCTTTGTGCATGGTTACTAGTATAGCCCTTCCAGTTAGATTGGCTGTCACGCTATTACAATGTCCCGTGACTACAGGCCATATGTATACTGTTATTGTCCATGCCAATCATGTTCATGTTTGTCTGTCACATCTCTTCTGCTATTCTAGTATGGGAGTAATATTTGCATCCTTTGCAAATGCACAGAGTGGATTACATATTATTTATTTCATCATAACTGTTTATACATATATTAATTACATACTACTCACATCACTATATGATACCTTTGTTATGCATCATATGCCTGTTCTCCTGTGTAGCATATCTGACATATCATTCTACTGTACTACACATTACATGTTTTATATGGTATCCCATAATTCAAAGCATACTTGCACAGAAGGTCCACCTTAGACATGTCATTGACATTATATGCCCATACACATGCGTACTGTTACAGTATATCTAAATATACTATCCCCTGCTATGGCACGTACTTATTGGACATACCCTGCCACTGATGGCGGGTCGTATGACATTGTTCTGTTTAAAGCCATCATGCTGCATCCCTTATGGTGTCTGTGCTGTTTACCATGTGGCCCACTGCTGGACGCACATCTTCTACAAGCATTAGTACGATCAGCAAGACATCACTACATAAATACCATTCCCCACTTTATGCATGGCGGACAATTTTAATTAATGCAAACCAGGCTATGCATACACTGACGTAACGTAATACAGAACATACTATACATACAGTTAGTGTTCTACATACCTTGATATCATTCTGGTGTTTCGTCTCCATCTTGCTCTTCTGCATCACTCTTTCAACTGTTTTATGGTATGAGCATACAGTTTGCATATCTGGCAAGTCATCCTTATATACGTCTATACCTGCAGCATGTGGTTTACTGCCGCCAATTGGTGGTCCGGTGTGACTAATTACGTGCACTTCAGCTGTGCAGCTAGTCCAT
The DNA here is from genome assembly GCF_019279795.1 of Protopterus annectens. Classification (NCBI taxonomy): domain Eukaryota; kingdom Metazoa; phylum Chordata; order Ceratodontiformes; family Protopteridae; genus Protopterus; species Protopterus annectens. The sequence continues at coordinate 956,304,058 of NC_056729.1, forward strand.
TTGCCAATTACACAGCAACAGTGGGGTATAACTGAATTCTCCACTTGGGCATTGGCCATTTGCCCTGCCTTCGGGGAGACGGCCTGTATTGTGTTTTGTTGTGTGTAATTGCAACTGCTATGTGTAGAGCTAAGTCTATTTTGGAGTCATGTCTCCCGTGGATTGTGTGTGACGGAGTGAGTATGCGGTTCTACCTGTGACTGTACCTGTCATCCCACCCGTCTGATAAAGGACTATTGCAAACACCTGTAACATCGCTGTTTGCTCCGTTATACGACGGATACAATTTTGCATGGCGCATTTAAATGTGTCTCTCACAAGGTATGTTAACGGTTCATCAGATGTAATTGCCTAACTAAATGTTTGGGCTGTGGTTACAGTCTGTATTGCTATTGTTTCCAGTGTGGTGAATGTAGGCAGGTGTACGTAGCATATACGGTTTTGTGGGTCTTGCATTTCTACGTAGTCCATATATATGTGTGTGGGCCCCTTCCCTAATTACAGTGCTATCACTTAATAGACTTCTGTTACGGGAATTTACTTTGGGCCGTTGTTAATTGGTTTCTATATGGTATGCAGGTGAGGTTGATACTTCCATACCTCCGGATGTACGGCGATATGTGCAGGGATATTTGTAAATGACCGCTATCCCGTGTATGTCTGTCCCAGATATTTGCAGTCACTGCAGTGGTGTTGGTGTCAGACCCTCTGTCACATGGCTTGCCACCTTTTCATATGGCCATAGTTGGACACTTGCGGGTCACACAGTGCTGTTTACAGGCTGACATATGGCCACGGTCAGTACACAGGATAGCACATACTTTTATCCTCATTACATACCAATTGTTCTTGGTCCTTCACTACTTATCGGTATGCATGTAACATTTCCGTTTCTTACATACAGGCATGAGTATTTCCTGCAACTATTGCATATTATTTGGGACATACTAATATCCTAAACTCTCAGACAGTTGCTCTTTGTAATGTTTCATGTCAGGACACACCTGCCCAGGGGGGGCTGTCCCTCCCAATGTGGGACAGGTGTTTACCGCATGCCTACGGCTAGCTATACCCGCACCTACCGTAATCATCTACCTCAGAGTTGCCACCTACAGACACACGATGCGGACACACACACACACTTTAGTCACACGGGAACACACATGGCACCCTCAACACACACATACACAGGCTACATCACTCACAACCACAGTTATACACGGTACCTACGTGGACCGCACCACCGCCAGCGGTGACTACATGTCCTTACTATCGTCATATTGCTCGCAGTTCTACTGCTCCAGTACTGTGTTCTTCTGTCTTTCAGCCTCCTAGTTACGCGTGTCAGTGTGTGACACGTTCAATAGTTGGTGGTATCCTGTTTATTTGTACCTCAAAGGTGTTTTGAATGCCGTCGACCTATCTATATATTTGCAGATGTCAGTGACCCCTTGTATATCGACATATATCACACTATCGCCCTCTCTATCTGTATTATATATGTGTAGATATATATATATATATATATGTGCAGATATATATATATATATATATATGTATATATATATATATATATATATATATATATATATATATATATATATATATATATATATCTGGACAGGGGTGGTGACAGGCACGCTACGCCTTTCATTGTGTGTTTGTCAGTGTATACTGTGTTTCCTGGACTCCGCACATTTGTGTCTGTACCTGTCACATTACACACCTGCCATAGGTTAAGATTACCTCCCATCCCACTTTGCGAGGGACAGTCCCTCTGTGCAGTTGTGTCCTGCGAAATATTTGTGAACATAGCAAATGTCCTGCGACTTTGTGACAAATATATTCCCTATAGTTTATGTCATAGTTGCATAATACACTTATTCTGTATCTGACCCACATACATGTTACAGGACACGGAACACGTACCATTACTAGAATAAGCTTTTTATCTATGCAAAACACTGACGTTCTGGTTTTCATACTGGCCGGGTGTATGTGTCATCCTGCAGACATCTGGCATATGTCCCACATTGGTCATTTGAACTGTGGCAACCCTACCGTACGTACATCTTGCCTAGCAATAGTGTTGGGTGATTGTATACATGACTGTCTGTTCCACTCCTGGCAGTGGTCATTTTACCCTTCAGAGCAGGTGCTATTTGTTCAGGGGTGACTAATGCTGGTGTCACCTGTTCTGTACATCATTGACCATGATCTGTGCAGTGGTTGGTGATGCTTAGCCCTGTTTCGCGCATATCCGTATAGCCGTATTTAAACATCGCTTACCAGCTGTGGGCAACGCTTATTCCCGCTAATGTGTGCTACACATATTCTGATGACCTGCATCCAGAATGCATTACCCGTGCCGTCGGGATTACGTTACATCCCTTGCAGGATGTGGGACCAGGAACATGCACGACAGTCACTGCATGTACCACTTGGACATCTGGGGTTGTACACTAATTATGTCAGTTTGTATGTGCAGTACACTACAGCAGTTACTCCACTACACTCACATGGATAACTCCATTAGTTTACAAACTGATGGCTCAAGTTAATGGTATGTCCATGTGATGTTTACTGGCTGTACTCCGGCATTGGGTATGTATATCACAATTAGCTACACCCGATAATTTGCTACACCTTCATGCGACTGTGAATGCAGCAAGCCGGGGTGAGGAATGCCTGTCATGGGTACATCCCCTGCCTTGACACAACATCCATGATTACATTTTGTGGAGCCCCTCAGTAATGCGGCGGGTAATCCGTGATGACTGTGTGTAGGACAGTGCTTACACACATGTGCTCCCATGACTGCCTCTGCTCCAGTAAGCGACAGTTGCTTACTCGATGTTGTGGCGACGGGAGTCGCTGTTTGCCCCGTTTGGTGTTTTGCCTCTGACAATCGGGCGTGTACCTACCGATGTACCTGAGAACCTATACACACAGCACCGACAGATGCTGATAGGCATCTACTGTTCAGGTGTTGACATTTCCGTGTTCCAATGGCTGTTGTGTACAATGTTTGAGGGCTGCCTATGTAGGATTCATCCTTATATACCTGCCTATACCTGCAGCATGTGGTTTATTGCCGCCAATTGGTGGTCCGGTGTGACTAATTACGTGCACTTCAGCTGTGCAGCTAGTCCATTTGCCAATTACACAGCAACAGTGGGGTATAACTGAATTCTCCACTTGGGCATTGGCCATTTGCCCTGCCTTCGGGGAGACGGCCTGTATTGTGTTTTGTTGTGTGTAATTGCAACTGCTATGTGTAGAGCTAAGTCTATTTTGGAGTCATGTCTCCCGTGGATTGTGTGTGACGGAGTGAGTATGCGGTTCTACCTGTGACTGTACCTGTCATCCCACCCGTCTGATAAAGGACTATTGCAAACACCTGTAACATCACTGTTTGTTCCATTATACCACGGATACAATTTTGCATGGCGCATTTAAATGTGTCTCTCACAAGGTATGTTAACGGTTCATCAGATGTAATTGCCTAACTAAATGTTTGGGCTGTGGTTACAGTCTGTATTGCTATTGTTTCCAGTGTGGTGAATGTAGGCAGGTGTACGTAGCATATACGGTTTTGTGGGTCTTGCATTTCTACGTAGTCCATATATATGTGTGTGTGGGCCCCTTCCCTAATTACAGTGCTATCACTTAATAGACTTCTGTTACGGGAATTTACTTTGGGCCGTTGTTAATTGGTTTCTATATGGTATGCAGGTGAGGTTGATACTTCCATACCTCCGGATGTACGGCGATATGTGCAGGGATATTTGTAAATGACCGCTATCCCGTGTATGTCTGTCCCAGATATTTGCAGTCACTGCAGTGGTGTTGGTGTCAGACCCTCTGTCACATGGCTTGCCACCTTTTCATATGGCCATAGTTGGACACTTTGGGTCACACAGTGCTGTTTACAGGCTGACATATGGCCACGGTCAGTACACAGGATAGCACATACTTTTATCCTCATTACATACCAATTGTTCTTGGTCCTTCACTACTTATCGGTATGCATGTAACATTTCCGTTTCTTACATACAGGCATGAGTATTTCCTGCAACTATTGCATATTATTTGGGACATACTAATATCCTAAACTCTCGGACAGTTGCTCTTTGTAATGTTTCATGTCAGGACACACCTGCCCAGGGGGGGCTGTCCCTCCCAATGTGGGACAGGTGTTTACCGCATGCCTACGGCTAGCTATACCCGCACCTACCGTAATCATCTACCTCAGAGTTGCCACCTACAGACACACGATGCGGACACACACACACACTTTAGTCACACGGGAACACACATGGCACCCTCAACACACACATACACAGGCTACATCACTCACAACCACAGTTATACACGGTACCTACGTGGACCGCACCACCGCCAGCGGTGACTACATGTCCTTACTATCGTCATATTGCTCGCAGTTCTACTGCTCCAGTACTGTGTTCTTCTGTCTTTCAGCCTCCTAGTTACGCGTGTCAGTGTGTGACACGTTCAATAGTTGGTGGTATCCTGTTTATTTGTACCTCAAAGGTGTTTTGAATGCCGTCGACCTATCTATATATTTGCAGATGTCAGTGACCCCTTGTATATCGACATATATCACACTATCGCCCTCTCTATCTGTATTATATGTGTAGATATATATATATATATATATGTGCAGATATATATATATATATATATATATATATATATATATATATATATATATATATATATATATATATATATATATATATATATCTTGGACAGGGGTGGTGACAGGCACGCTACGCCTTTCATTGTGTGTTTGTCAGTGTATACTGTGTTTCCTGGACTCCGCACATTTGTGTCTGTACCTGTCACATTACACACCTGCCATAGGTTAAGATTACCTCCCATCCCACTTTGCGAGGGACAGTCCCTCTGTGCAGTTGTGTCCTGCGAAATATTTGTGAACATAGCAAATGTCCTGCGACTTTGTGACAAATATATTCCCTATAGTTTATGTCATAGTTGCATAATACACTTATTCTGTATCTGACCCACATACATGTTACAGGACACGGAACACGTACCTGCGACCATTACTAGAATAAGCTTTTTATCTATGCAAAACACTGACGTTCTGGTTTTCATACTGGCCGGGTGTATGTGTCATCCTGCAGACATCTGGCATATGTCCCACATTGGTCATTTGAACTGTGGCAACCCTACCGTACGTACATCTTGCCTAGCAATAGTGTTGGGTGATTGTATACATGACTGTCTGTTCCACTCCTGGCAGTGGTCATTTTACCCTTCAGAGCAGGTGCTATTTGTTCAGGGGTGACTAATGCTGGTGTCACCTGTTCTGTACATCATTGACCATGATCTGTGCAGTGGTTGGTGATGCTTAGCCCTGTTTCGCGCATATCCGTATAGCCGTATTTAAACATCGCTTACCAGCTGTGGGCAACGCTTATTCCCGCTAATGTGTGCTACACATATTCTGATGACCTGCATCCAGAATGCATTACCCGTGCCGTCGGGATTACGTTACATCCCTTGCAGGATGTGGGACCAGGAACATGCACGACAGTCACTGCATGTACCACTTGGACATCTGGGGGTTGTACACGAATTATGTCAGTTTGTATGTGCAGTACACTACAGCAGTTACTCCACACTACACTCACATGGATAACTCCATTAGTTTACAAACTGATGGCTCAAGTTAATGGTATGTCCATGTGATGTTTACTGGCTGTACTCCGGCATTGGGTATGTATATCACAATTAGCTACACCCGATAATTTGCTACACCTTCATGCGACTGTGAATGCAGCAAGCCGGGGTGAGGAATGCCTGTCATGGGTACATCCCCTGCCTTGACACAACATCCATGATTACATTTTGTGGAGCCCCTCAGTAATGCGGCGGGTAATCCGTGATGACTGTGTGTAGGACAGTGCTTACACACATGTGCTCCCATGACTGCCTCTGCTCCAGTAAGCGACAGTTGCTTACTCGATGTTGTGGCGACGGGAGTCGCTGTTTGCCCCGTTTGGTGTTTTGCCTCTGACAATCGGGCGTGTACCTACCGATGTACCTGAGAACCTATACACACAGCACCGACAGATGCTGATAGGCGCATCTACTGTTCAGGTGTTGACATTTCCGTGTTCCAATGGCTGTTGCGTGTACAATGTTTGAGGGCTGCCTATGTAGGATTCCACAGTGGGCCACCTATACATCACAATTTACACGTAGTCATGTTTGTGTGCCATCCATGTTACTGTGTGTGCAGGTGAGGAGGGTTGTCAGTCTGTGGGAGCCTACACTGTCAAGTTATGTGCTACACGTTCCCTCTTTGCCAAGGTGTAGGCATATTGGGCACGCCTCTGTCTGCCTACTGGGGCTGGCACAGTGTGACTGTGGTCTGGATCCCTCTGTGCCTGTGTTGGCCTTGGCAATTGCGGTGGGCTGTGAGGCCCTCCCCCATTTTGACCCTGCTGCAGCTGTTTCCGCAGGATCATATTATGTAGCATGGCACATACTATGAAGATGTGGTCACACGTGCCTGGAGAGTACTGCAAGGCTCCACCAGATGTGTCCAAGCACCGGAACCGTGATTTCAGCATCCCGAACACACTCTCTGTGATGATTCTGGTTTGTGCGTGTGCCTCATTATGGCGTTCTTGCATTGGTGTGTGTGCATTTCTGATGGGGGTCATCATCCACGGCTCCAGTGCATAGCCAGCATCCCCCACAAGGTGACCTTGTGGGATGTCCCCCCTGACAAATACCTGATACAGCTATGAGGCATGCCAGATATGGGAGTCGTGGTAGCTTCCAGGGCTTCCAGCACAAACATCCATGATAATGCCCTGGGCATTGCACACAACCTGGCAGTTGATGGAGTGGAATCCCTTGCGGTTTATGTAGTGCCTACCATACTCACCGGGTGGTGACTTGATTTGTATGTGCGTGCAGTCTATCGCACCCAGTACCTCTGGGTGGTTTGCCACACGGTGGAAGTGACGCATATTGCTGGCCAACTCCTCCTTAGTTCGGGGGAAGTATATATGCTCATTGGCATGTGGTAACATGGCATCCGGGAACTGGTTTAGTACCCTGGATGCCGATGCCTGTGAGATCCCCATTATATCTCCAGTTGGCCTTTGAAAGGTACCTGTGGCTAGTATTCGCAAGCTTACACATACCTTCATGTCCACTGGGATGGGTTCCCCTCTGTTGTTTCTGGTTCTCAGGCGTGGCCGGCACAGCTCTACTATTTGCTGTAAGATGTCCCTGTCCACCCTGTAATGCCCTATCATCTCCAGATCATGTAGCCACTGGTAGGTTACCCTTGGTCTGAACACTCTTCTCCTCCTCCGAGGCCTACGGTGGTTGTCGGCATCATCCTCCACAACACCGTCGGTCTGTAACACATGCTGATGAATCACAGCTATGGCAGCTCCCAACATGTACATTTTAAAAGTTCCCCGTCTGTTTACACCTATGGTGCGGTGTTTGGGAATACACAGGTGTGTGTTGGGTGCTTTCACACTTTATACTGTTTTGCTGTGAACACTGATGATGTCATAGGGTGTGCATGCACGATCGTGGCTACAGGGTATCTTCTGTGTTTTATTAACAGAACCACTATTGTGCTGCCTTTGGTGTTGCATTACATTTGGATGCCGTGAATTACCTCCTGCCCTTCCGTTTACATTTGTGCACGTTACACCTACCATTTGCTGGCATGCATCCAGCTGCCTGCTTTCATTTGCACTTTCCTAGACCTGGCTTATCTTGCGTAATGTGTGCTATTGCCGATCTACGATGGGTTTGCTTTGCTCTGCTATGACAGTTCTCCTATCTTTGCATTCCAGGTCCTCCCCTCCTTTCTTTGCAATCCTATGCCTCCCCTATCCTATTTTGCAGGTTTCTGTATGCAGGCTTGTCTACTGCCGTCGAGTGGCCACCGTGAGTTGATTGGTGTTAATTGCTCATTAGTACGCCAATTACCCTGCTTCGGCATTTCCTTCTTTTCTTCCCCTGACCTTCCTGTTTGTGCTATTGTTTGTGGCGCGTGCATCTGCTTACCGGGTTTTGGGCACAATTTCATCCCCATACTCATGCGCCTTCGGGCACCATGTGTGCTCTCAGCTAAACGGTTCTATACCTTCCTCCCCACCCCTGTCCTGCAGCTTTGCTTAGCAACGGCCAGGCCAGATTTGCATTGCTCCAATGTGCCAAAAGCAAGGAGTAGTCACTACGAACCAAGCAGAAATAAATAATCCAAGAAGAACGAGCCTGAGGACCAGCAAAGCTATAATACACCTCTTTATTTATCGACTCAGTTATAAGGAACGATCCAAACCACACAAATAAAAACAAATCCAATAAAAAAGATTAAGCGCTTTCATCCACTGAATTGTGGACTTCCTCAGAATCAAATACACTAATTGAATGATTCATTTTAAAGCCTTTTTGGCGCCAACTTCTTGTGAAATTTAAAGACATATTCGTCATACTTTTTTTAAAAACATATCACCTTAGTATAACATTACATAGTTCCAGCAATACATTAGTATGCAATGAAAACCAAACAAACATTACCTATATTAAAATGATAAATATTTTAAAATGCCTTTAAATAATAACCTATCAACCTTATAATGGATATGTTATTTAAAACATCAAAATACAATAAAATATAATATAATATGTTAAAACCAGGCAAATGAAATTCCATTAGTTTTTATAACCGTGTATATGGGCTGAATGCAAAGGTGCTCATATGCGTAATAATGTATAAATATATATGTATGTAAATGAAATGTAATATAACCTAGATGTATAAGTACTATATAATGTTAAATATATAAATAAATACATTAATATATAAATACATTCCATTTAGATAATACCTTCTGACCTATTCTATGTAAGTTAATATGATAAAAAAGTAAAATTGTGACTTGTAAAGTATAAAACTGTAAAGTTATAAAATAAAATATAATTTATAATTTATAATGATGTATGATATAATATGTAATATATAGTATGTAGTATAATATAGTTTTATGGCAGAGTTTTATGAACATATCACTCCATGTCCTATTATGAGTGGAAGATTCATAATCATGATAAAACATAAATAAACAAGGAAAAGGACTTTAATTTAAAAATGGTCTTAACGATATATGTTCGTTTAATCCTGGCTTTGTGGAAGCGTCAGTGAGTATTTGCCATTTTGCCTCTCTAACTGCTATATAAGCCTTAGGATTGCCTCCTCTAATATTAAAATTCACACGTTCTAAAATTGCAAACTTGAAATAGTGTCTATTATCTGTCTCTTGTATATGTCGACTTAAAGCATTACTACTATCATTCTTTTTGACTGCATATAAATGTTCATAAATTCGCCTTCTAAATTTTCGTTCGGTTTTACCAATGTAATAACAACTGCATTGTTGGCATTTAGCTAAATAAACAATATTCATAGTATTGCAATTGCCGCTTACGAACGTTACTCTAGTCCTATTTATATTGTCCAGGACCATATTTACATCTTCATTGATGACTTTACAATACTGGCAACTTCCACATTTCCTAGTTCCTCGATTGTTTCCATTATCCCTAATCTGACCTGTGTTCAAATTCATTCCCATTTTGTATACAAAATTAGGTGTCTCACCCAATACTTCCCTTAACTCAGTGTCAGTAAAAGATACATTCCAATATTTCTTTACCATTTCTTTAATATAATTTACCTGTGGGGTGTAATATATTATACTTGCCCTGTTGTACCCTTTATCTTCATTCTGTACTGTTGTATTACTGAAACAGGAATGGCCCAAAACAGGGAAATATTTAGGCCCCCACTGTTCTATCACGTACGTTTTGACTTCTTTTATTAAATATTCAGGGTACCCCCTATCTATAAATAATTTTCTAATATAATCCATTTCCTCTATCATTTCATTTTCCTTTGAAGTCATTCGTGCTGCTGAATATTGCCCTTGAAAATGCTCTTTTTCATTTTCAAGGGGTGAAAACTCGTATATTCTAAATAATTATTTGAGAATGTATTTTTTCTGTAAATACGAGAAGAGAAGCCATCATTAGTACTAGACACAAAAGTATCTAGATATGAAATTCCTATTCTACTATAATTGTATGTGAATTTCAGGAATGGGCTTGTTTTATTCAAATATTTTACAAATTTTTCCAAGGTCTTTTCATGTCCTTCCCATAAGATAAATATATCGTCTAGGAATCTTGTATATAATCTGATGTACTTATAGTATTGACTTTTAAATACATATTCCTTTTCCCAATCCAAAAGAACTATGTTAGCGAATATCGGGGCACAAGCTGCCCCCATAGCTACACCTCTAGTCTGCCTATAATACTCTCCTTCGTAATAGATGTAGTTGTGGTCCAATATAATGCTCATCAGTTCCAAAATTACCTTACTTTTCTCCCAATCCAGAGTGGAATACTCATGTATGCTGTTAGTGAAACTTTGCATTCCCTGTTCCTTAGGGATACAAGAAAATAAATCTATTACATTGATAGTCACGTAAATCAAATAGAAGTTATGTTCTTACCATAACGTTCCATGTTAGTTGTCTTCTTCTCGCCTTCTTCTTGCTGGATGGGTTCGGAGCCGACCTGCCCGACTGCCACTCTAAAAGCTCGAGTTGGTTCCACCGCTCGAGGCTCCCTTATATCCCACAATGCTAGGCGAGTTACCTCAGATCTCGTTTGTAAGCTAACCCCAGCTTATAATAGTAACAGTATAACTGTAAAACAGAATCCACCTCTAACAACAGGAGGAAAGAAGGGTGACCTACATCCTGAACCAGGAAATATGCATAATAGCATATGTCTAAGAAAGAGGTGGTAGAAAGAGAGGTCACAATCACAACTCCTCTAGGTCTGTCCAGGCCAGGGGGAAGGAGGGTGGGACGCAAGAAGAAGGCGAGAAGAAGACAACTAACATGGAACGTTATGGTAAGAACATAACTTCTATATGTTAAGTTGTCTATCTCGCCTTCATTCTTGCTGGATGGGACCGGCCCCTAGCACCTTGTCCCGGTGGCCTAACGGAACAGACTCCTGAGAACAGTGGAACCAAAGTTAGCTCTATGCCTAGAAGCTAAATCCAACTTATAATGAGAAATAAAAGTGTGAGGAGTAGCCCAAGTAGCCGCTGCACAAATGGTGTCAATAGGCAGTCTGTCTTGGAAGGCTAAAGAAGTAGCCAAAGCTCTGGTGGAATGGGCTTTAGGTTTATTAGGCAATTTTTGTTGTCTAATTTCATATACCAGGGAAATCAAAGATGTTAGCCATCTGGATAATGATACCTTTGAAACTGAAAGTCCCTTTCTGCTTTCGCATAGGAGACAAACAGCTGATCAGATTTTCTGAATTGTTTTGTTCTATCCAAGTAGTACCTCAATTGACGATGAACATCCAGGCAGTGTAATTTTTGTTCAGACCTATTGGAATACTCTGGAAAAAAGACAGGGAGGTCAATGCTTTGATTTAGATTTGATGTCGAGACGACCTTAGGCAAAAAGGACGGGTTAGTTCGTAAGGATACTCTGTCCTTATGAAACAAAAGATAAGGAGGACGACAACTGAGTGCTTGAAGTTCTGAAACTCTTCTAGCTGATGTAATAGCTACCAGAAAGAGAGTTTTCCATGATAACAATTTCAAGGAACAGGAAGCTGCAGGTTCGAAACGGGAAAGAATCAAAGAAGCAAGAACTAAATTTAGGTCCCAAGGAGAAGGAGGATTTCTTATAGGAGGTCTGAGTAGAAAAACTCCTTTCAAAAAGGCTTTGCAAAGTTTGTGGGACATTAGGGCAGATTCAGAAATACCCACATGGAAGTTAGAAATAGCTGCCAATTGAACCTTAAGTGTAGATGGAGATGAACCTGCATGGAAGAGTTCAGCTAGAAAATCAAGGACTAGTTGGATGGAAGCGGTGAAAGGATCTATGTCCTTCCTTGTGCCCAATATGAGAAGCGTTTCCACTTACTCAAATAAATCTTCGAGTGGAAGATTTATGGGAAGCTATCAATATATCTCTAACAGAGTGAGATAATTGAGGAAGCCTGGCTACGGTTGGAACTGGAGGAACCAAGCAGTGAGGTTCAGAGAGGGAGGGAGCGATGAAACTGACCCGACTGATGGATCAAAAGATCTGGAACTAGGTCCAGATTCCACGGTCGCTCAAGAGAAAACGATGTAGAAAGGGGAACCACACTTGTCGAGGCCAGTAAGGAGCAATGAGGATCAAGGATGCCTTCTGAGCGATAGCTTTCTGAATTACTTGAGAGATCAGTGGGAAAGGAGGGAATGCATACAGAAGTCCCCGGGCCAAACTTGGACTAGAGCGTCTCTGCTGGGTTGGCCTGGTAAAGGGAATAGAGTGAAATATTCTCTGCACTTGCTGTTTTGGGGAGTAGCAAAAAGATCGCAGCAAGGCTGACCCCACTTGAGAAAAATTTCTCTCACTACCGAGTCTTTCAGAGACCACTCGTGAGGCATGAGAATAGCTCTGCTCAACTTGTCCGCAATGTGATTGGACTTCCGGGATGTGCGTTGCTATCAGAAAACGCTGAGAAGAAATCGCCCACTGCCACAGTCTGAGTGCTTCTCGACACAGGGGGTATGATCTGGTTCCGCCTTGTTTGTTGATGTACCACACTACAGACATATTGTCTGTCTGGATTGCAATTGTTCCCAAGGGAAGAGAGTCTTGAAGGGCTTGCAACGCTAAAAGCACTGCTCTCATCTCCAGAACATTTATGTGCAAGTGGCATTCGTTTGGTTGCCATGTGCCCTGGACTGTCCTGCCCTGATAATGCCCCCCCCACCCGATCAGGGAGGCATCCGTTGTCAGTATAGCAACCGGAGGAGGTGGAACAAAGGGTCTTCCCGACAGGAGCTGGGGGGAAGACATCCACCACATGAGATGCTTTTGCACGCCTGCGTGATCACAATGGTGTGAGACATTGGAAGTTCCTGGTATGACCATTGAGTAAAAAGCATCCACTGAAGGATCCGCATGTGGTATCTGGCTAATGGAAGGAGAGGTATGGCCACTGCCATGATTCCCAACACCTTTAGAACTAACCTGGCTTTGATTCTGTTGTTGTTGAGAAGGAGTGACACCAATTTGTGAATGTCTGATATCCTTTGGTGTGTTAGCCTTGCAGACATGTTTATAGTATCTAGATTTGCGCCTATGTAGGTAATAGTACGACAAGGCGACAAAACAGACTTTTCGCAATTTATTGAAATACCCAGTTTTTGACAAACGCGAAAAGTATAATCTCTGGCCATCAGAAGGAGATGCTTGGTGGGAGCTGTGAGGAGCCAGTCATCCAAATATGGAAACACCTGGAATCCTTGTCGTCTCAGGTGAGAAGCTACCACTGCCATGCATTTGGTAAACACCGGGGCAGTGGTGAGACCAAAGGGCAGGGCCCTGAACTGAAAATGACTGGTTCCCAGCCTGAAGCGGAGGAATCGTCTGGAGCGTCTGTTCATTTTTATGTGATAGTACGCATCCCGAAGGTCTATAGAGCACATCCAGTTTCCTTTGCCCAAAAGGGGAAGAATGGATTGCAGCATGACCATCCGAAATCTTGTTTTCTTGACTGATTTGTTCAAGACACTGAGATCCAAAATCGGTCTCCAGTCCCCTGTTTTCTTTGGAACTAAAAAGAACCTTGAGTAGATTCCGGATCCTTGTTGGTCTGCTGGCACTGGCTGAATTGCTCTTTTTGCAAGCAGTTTTGAAATTTCCAAAGCTGCTAGATCCCTTTGAGCGGGTGGAACATCTGGAAGGGATTTTTTTGACTGATTTGGAAAGTGAAGAAAGGGAATAGAATAGCCTTCGGAAATGATGGACTGTACCCATTTGTCTTGAGTCAGGGATAGCCAGGCTTCTGGGTACAGTGACAATCTTCCCCCGACTGCCTCCGAAGATGGGCAGTCGGGCAACACCTCAGGGATGCTGAAAGGGCTTGTCAGGAAGGCTTCCGATTGCCCTGGTTCTGCGGACCCCCCCTGCCCCTAGGGCGACGTCTACCATTGTTATTCCCACCTCTGCCTTTGGTAGGAAAACGACTCTGTGCGTCAGGCGAAGTCCCTTGAGATTGTTTACGGAACCACATCTTTCCACCCTTCTGGCCTTTGGGGTAAGGCCTGGAAGGAGTCGAAAAACGGACTCCGACGGCAGAAAGGGTCTTGCCATCAGTCTCGCACCTAGTCAGGGTTTCTTTCACTTGAGGACCAAAGAGAGATGATCCATCAAAAGGGGAGTTCGTGAAAGACGTCTTGAAAGGGTCCGCAAAATTGCATAGCCGCATCCAGGCGTGCCTACGTAAGGCCACACCTGTCCCTGCGGCTCTGCTCGCTCCATCGGCCGCATAAGAAAGGAGGAGCATGGAGGAGTTGGATATGGAATTAAGGGTAGCCAGCTGCGTGTTCATTTTGTCTTGGAAACCCGCAGCTGTAGGATCCTTTAACATTTCACTCGCTTCCTTGATCAAGTCCCTTTGAAGACGAGTGAAATGGCACAGGTAGTTCAGCGAACGCATGGTAAATGTCGCTGAGGAGAACATCCGCTTCCGCACCTATCCATGGACCTAGATTCCTTGTTAGGTGGATGGACAGGTACTGAAGGATCAGCCAGTTCCTTCTTTGTGGCAGCAGCTACCACCATAGCATCCACAGAAACTCCTTTTGTTAAAATTGCTTGTCTGCTGGAGCTGTGATGAACTTAGAGGGTCTCCTGGGAGTGGGGTCCACGCAATCAGGAGCCGCCCATGCCCTCCTAGCAACCACCTGCATGAGGGGGTCAAGGGAGGGACACCCAGGAGGTGGAAGGACGAGAGCCAAATGCCTCAAGATACACAGATTCGTCCTCCGAAGGGTTGAGGGCTGGCCAATTTCCTCTGTTTCAGGATCTCCAGAATGTCTGCAAATGAGACATCTTCAGAAGGGGAACGGGGAACCCTCAGAATCATCCAAATCTGTGTCTGACGTGATAGACTCAGGTGAGTCAATGTGTTTCCTCTTACACTTCCTCTTCCGAGGGGCTCTTCTGCCAAATCAGGAGAGGCCTCGGAAGAGGATGAAATCCCACAGGGGCTCCTCAGGAGCTGGCTCTCTGCGGTCCGGGATGAGGGAGTGAGTCGACTTACCCTGAGGCAGCATAGAGGGAGGGGCGGACGGAGCCGACTGTGGAGTAGAGCCAGGCTCTAACACACTCCGCATGACCTCGAATGCACCCCTGTCAGGCAGAGCCAGAGGTCCCCGCTCCGAGGAGCTAAGAACCCCTCGGCACCGACAGTGATGGTTCCGAGGCCGATGTCGGAGCCGAACTCACCAGCGAAGCCCCGAGAGGAGGAGGGGGGTCGGACAAGGGTCCGATGCCACTCACCCCCTCGGAGCCGACGAGGGAAGTCCGGCGCCGAGATTCTTCCAAAGAAGAAAACGGAGCCGACGACGGAGCCGAAGACAATTGTATCGGCTCTGACGTAATCACAGTCTCGGTTCCGACGACCCGGCTCGAACTCAAGAGAGCCGAAGGAGGAAAATGTTGATGGACGGGGCAGGCATCGACTGATGAGTCGGGCTCTGAAGCATCTGGGCTAGTGCCTCGGACTTAAGTAGTCGACTCACTACCCTCTGAAGGTCATGATCTGACAGCCTCGATGACCTAGAGGAGTGAGACCTTTGGCTCCGTTCAGACAGCAGGGGAGATCCTGGAGCCGAATGAACGGAGCCAAGAGATGGTGACCTGGACCTCTTCCTAGTTGTCGGCTCCGAAGGTCTGGTCGGAGCCGACGGAACCTCAATAACCTCGGCTCCGGCCGAGCCGGGAGCCACAGAAACTGTGGACTGAGACTTATCGGCTCCAGCCGGAGCCGATAAAGGCAAAGGTTGAGCAACCTGAGGTCTCGGCTCAGAAGCCGGAGCCGAAGACCTCGATGCCTTAGAGGGCTTCCCTGTTGAAACAGACAGGGAATCCTCTGGCTTCAGTAAGCCTCTAAGAATTAATTTATTTTTTCTTTCCTGCAGGACCCTGGGGCTGAAGCCATGGCACACAGCACAGGAGTCCTGCAGGTGCAAAGGCCCCAGACAATAGACACAAGAAGTGTGAGCGTCTGTTAGAGACATTTTCTGACAGCACGCATCACACTTCTTGAATCTGGAGACCTTTGCTTCTTTAGACATTTTTTTGACTGACAGGTGTACACAAACACGCACACAAACACACAAGTTATACCCTGTCAGGAAAACACAATAAAATTAGTAGTAATACTAGTATTTAAAACTACAATAAACTAGAATAAACTACCAAAAAACACACACACTCCACTAGGGAAGGGAAGGCCTAAAGGCCCAATGGAAGAACCAAAGGTTCTTGGGGAAAGAAACGGAAAATATTTAGGGTCGGGAATAAAGTTTTCTAACCTACACTAACTAAGTAAGAATATTAACTTAAAAGGGGTTTTAAAGAGTAATTTTTACAAGAAAAATAGTACTCACCAGGAACCGGTAGAAACAACCAACCTCGAAGCTGTAGCGGCAAACGAGATCTGAGGTAACTCTTGCCTAGCATTGTGGGATATAAGGGGAGCCTCGAGCCGGTGGAACCAACTCTCGAGCTTTTAGAGTGGCCGAGTCGGAGCCGAGGTCGGCTCCGAACCCATCCAGCAAGAATGAAGGCGAGATAGACAACTTAACATCTCCTTTTTCCAAATATCTTTTGTCAATAAGCCCAAAAACATCCAGGAGTCCTTTATTAAATGGGGGACCCTTGTGTAAATGTGTTTTAACCATTTATCAATAACTTGTCCCATAGGGAATGTCTTGGAGCGACTACCCGATATGATAGGTCTGAAGGGTGGGTCAAGTGTATTTTTGTGTATTTTAGGCACTCCAACTATAGTTGCTATAATGGGGTAATCCACTTTCATAAAATTGTACAAATCAATGTTAATTCTTTCATCCATTAACATATCTTCTAAATACATGTTAATTCATCTGTATCCTATATTAATCTGATTTAGCGAAATGTTATCATAATTGCCTGAATCAATTAATATGTTAAACATTTTGCTAACATATACATTATTATCATATAATACAATGCCTCCACCCTTGTCTGGCTTCATAACCCTTACTGTCCTGTCATTCATAAGTTGTAACAATAAGACCTCCTCTTCTTTTAAATTGTTATAATTTCTAACTCCCCTTGTTTTATTTTTTAACAAATATAAATCTCTTAAAATTAATTTCTCAAAAAGCAAGACTTGTGGGTGTGAGGGTGGCATAAAAGTGCTTTTTTTTTCTTTAGATCACTCCTTTCTTTCTCTTTAGTACCATCTTTAAAATATATGGCTAAATTCAATTTTCTAGTATATTTTTTGATATCAATTACACTGTCAACAACCCTAAAGTTCATATTTGGCACATATTTCAAGCCTTTCGAGAAAAGAGAAAATAATTCCTTTCCGATTGTTAAATCAGTGTAATTGAATATGTTAAATCCATTGTATTGGTGCACAACAGGTTTGACCTGCGTTTCCCCCTCATTAATTAATTGATACTCTTCTCTTGCCTTATAGTTTTGTACAAGTGACCATACCCTTCTCTACCATCGTCGTTGTCTCCAATTCTGATTGTTCCAATACTTCTGTCCTCCGCTTCTCCCATTCCCTCTCCATTTCCAATTTCTCTGTTGATACTTGTCCATGTCCAGATCGTTGCCCCCCTGAAAATCCTGATTTACATAATTATTATAAGATTCCCTATGAGTGTTGTTATTACTTTTATAGTTCCTGTTGTAAAATTTCATTTCAAATTTATGACTTGTTTGTTGGTTAACTAGATTCCACTCATATACCTTTCCTTCCTTGTATTCTCTCATATCCCTCTCTATTTTTTTACCTTTTCTTTTCGCAATACTATTAGCTTTCTTATCCGCTTCCAAGAACTGTTTATGATATAAATTCTCCCATTGATCAAATACTAAATCCTCAGTTATATTTTTGTTCAATATCTCTGCCATTTCAATATATTTGCATAACTTCTCATCATTCTTTTTCACTAATAATTTCATATAATCAATACCAAAACGATTTAACAAATTCTCAAATTCTTTACAATTATTATCATTTAATTCAATGCCCATGGGTTTCTTAAAAAATCTTAGTCCCTTAGGGACAATATTCATAGTTATACATTTATTCAAATAAAACAAGGGGAGTTAGAAATTATAACAATTTAAAAGACGAGGAGGTCTTATTGTTACAACAACTTATGAATGACAGGACAGTAAGGGTTATGAAGCCAGACAAGGGTGGAGGCATTGTATTATATGATAATAATGTATATGTTAGCAAAATGTTTAACATATTAGTTGATTCAGGCAATTATGATAACATTTCGCTAAATCAGATTAATATAGGATACAGACGAATTAAGATGTATTTAGAAGATATGTTAATGGATGAAAGAATTAACATTGATTTGTACAATTTTATGAAAGTGGATTACCCCATTATAGCAACTATAGTTGGAGTGCCTAAAATACACAAAAATACACTTGACCCACCCTTCAGACCTATCATATCGGGTAGTCGCTCCAAGACATTCCCTATGGGACAAGTTATTGATAAATGGTTAAAACACATTTACACAAGGGTCCCCCATTTAATAAAGGACTCCTGGATGTTTTTGGGCTTATTGACAAAAGATATTTGGAAAAAGGAGTTGATTTATGTGACTATCAATGTAATAGATCTATTTTCTTGTATCCCTAAGGAACAGGGAATGCAAAGTTTCACTAACAGAATACATGAGTATTCCACTCTGGATTGGGAGAAAAGTAAGGTAATTTTGGAACTGATGAGCATTATATTGGACCACAACTACATCTATTACAAAGGAGAGTATTATAGGCAGACTAGAGGTGTAGCTATGGGGGCAGCTTGTGCCCCGATATTTGCTAACATAGTTCTTTTGGATTGGGAAAAGGAATATGTATTTAAAAGTCAATACTATAAGTACATCAGATTATATACAAGATTCCTAGACGATATATTTATCTTATGGGAAGGACATGAAAAGACCTTGGAAGAATTCGTAAAATATTTGAATAAAACAAGCCCATTCCTGAAATTCACATACAATTATAGTAGAATAGGAATTTCATATCTAGATACTTTTGTGTCTAGTACTAGTGATGGCTTCTCTTCTCGTATTTACAGAAAAAATACATTCTCAAACAATTATTTAGAATATACGAGTTTTCACCCCTTGAAAATGAAAAAGAGCATTTTCAAGGGGCAATGCATTCGGGCAGCACAAATGACTTCAAAGGAAAATGAAATGATAGAGGAAATGGATTATATTAGCAAATTATTTATAGATAGGGGGTACCCTGAATATTTAATAAAAGAAGTCAAAACGTACGTGATAGCAACAGTGGGGAATAAATATTTCCCATTTTTGGGCCGTTCCTGTTTCAGTAATACAACAGTACAGAATGAAGATAAAGGGTACAACGGGGCATGTATAATATATTACACCCCACAGGTAAATTATATTAAAGAAATGGTAAAGAAATATTGGAATGTATCTTTTAATGACACTGAGTTAAGGGAAGTATTGGGTGAGACACCTATTTTTGTATACAAAATGGGAATGAATTTGAAGTCCCTATTTGAAAGGAACAGAGGTCAGATTAGGGATAATGGAAACAATCGAGGAACTAGGAAATGTGGAAGTTGCCAGTATTGTAAAGTCATCAATGAAGATGTAAATATGGTCCTGGACAATATAAATAGGACTAGAGTAACGTTCGTAAGTGGCAATTGCAATACTATGAATATTGTTTATTTAGCTAAATGCTAACAATGCAGTTGTTATTACATTGGTAAAACCGAACGAAAATTTAGAAGGCAAATTTATGAACATTTATATGCAGTCAAAAAGAATGATAGTAGTAATGCTTTAAGTCGACATATACAAGAGACAGACAATAGACACTATTTCAAGTTTGCAATTTTAGAACGTGTGAATTTTAATATTAGAGGAGGCAATCCTAAGGCTTATATAGCAGTTAGAGAGGCAAAATGGCAAATACTCACTGACGCTTCCACAAAGCCAGGATTAAACGAACATATATCGTTAAGACCATTTTAAACTTAAAGTCCTTTTCCTTGTTTATTTATGTTTTATCATGATTATGAATCTTCCACTCATAATAGGACATGGAGTGATAGGTTCATAAAACTCTGCCATAAAACTATATTATATTACATACTATATATTACACATTATATCATACATCATTATAAATTATAAATTATATTTTATAACTTTACAGTTTTATACTTTACAATTCACAATTTTACTTTTTTATCATATTAACTTACATAGAATAGGTCAGAAGGTATTATCTAAATGGAATGTATTTATATATTAATGTATTTATTTATATATTTATTTAACATTATATAGTACTTATACATCTAGGTTATATTACATTTCATTTACATACATATATATTTATACATTATTACGCATATGAGCACCTTTGCATTCAGCCCATATACACGGTTATAAAAACTAACGGAATTTCATTTGCCTGGTTTTAACATATTATATTTTATTGTATTTTGATGTTTTAAATAACATATCCATTATAAGGTTGATAGGTTATTATTTAAAGGCATTTTAAAATATTTATCATTTTAACATAGGTAATGTTTGTTTGGTTTTCATTGCATACTAATGTATTGCTGGAACTATGTAATGTTATACTAAGGTGATATGTTTTAAAAAAAAGTATGACAAATATGTCTTTAAATTTCACAAGAAGTTGGCGCCAAAAATGCTTTAAAATGAATCATTCAATTAGTGTATTTGACTCTGAGGAAGTCCACGATTCAGTGGATGAAAGCGCTTAATCTTTTTTATTGGATTTGTTTTTATTTGTGTGGTTTGGATTGTTCCTTATAACTGAGACGATAAATAAAGAGGTGTATTATAGCTTTGCTGGTCCTCAGGCTCATTCTTCTTGGATTATTTATTTCCGATTGCTCCAATGTGCTTACTGATACGGTGGCACACCCCTCTGCTGATGTCATGTATCACCTCTGATACACTCCTCGGTGTTATAGCGCTGTGCCGTCAGGTACATCCTTAATCTGGCGGGATGTTTGCGATTCAATATTACCTGCCTCATTTGCATGGCAATGACTACTAATTCATAGTTACAGCACCGAACACTGTCGCGGGCCCCTGGCAACCCTTGCGCCTTGCTTGTGGTGTGCCATGCCTACCATTGCATATTATGGTGCAATCCTAATTTGTCTTTCATTGCGATTTTATGACATTTGTATACATTTCTTTTGTATTTCTGTTTGCACACACATGCCCTGCGGTTGTACTGTGCGTTACTGTGGACATGACATTAAATGTTTTTTTTTAGGTGTTGTACATCTTTTCTTGTGCCATTGGCTGTGTATTTCGCCATTGGCATATGTTAACTTTGTAATACATGAGTCTGGTCCACTTCCATAACTCCGATATTCTGTTTGGAAAAATGTAAACCATGTTTTTTGGTTTACATTTCCATGGGCTTGCGCTACGCCTGCACCACTTTGTGAATCTCTGTATGCCTTCATTAGCATGGTGCGACACTGCGCATGGGGTGATTTGCATACCTATGCCGAGGGCTGTGTAGATCTGGCATACGCCGGTAGTGCACGTGGAGTTGGTTCGTACCTGAATCGGTCGGCGGACATATTTGGTGTTGTCCCGCATATGCTACGCCTGCGCCCGGCACAGGCTTCATGAATCCGGGGGATAATGTATTTCAAGGTACTGAATGTATCCATAAAAACTTAAAAAGTAAAAAGTCATACGCATTAAGAAGTCATGTAGCTGAAACACTTAATGCCCTTAAGGGATCATTTTCATATATCATATAAGCCTCTATTTTAGGTGGTTTAATGTAGCACACAGTAAAAACTCTAGCTTGGTTGGGTTTTTCTTGAAGTTTTTACTGAACTGTTTATCTGTGTGACCATTTTATCTTTGGTTTAAGAGCTATTACTAGGTAGATGAAATTTTTTTTTTCTTTTCTAATGTAAGTCAACCGTTTGTGTTAACTCTACAGTAAATGAGTAGTGTGTGTCCATCTCTGCCAGTGGAAAAGCTTATTACCTGAATCTAGATCACAAGCAGCAAAGTTGAGGTTATAGCCTCTACAACCAGTGAATCCAAGGAAATGGCATTAGCTGTTACTGGTGAAGGACTGGTAGAGAAGCTCTGCATCTCAGCTGAAGAGTTGTCTTGCATTTATTCCATTTCCACTTCCTCATGACTTCAGAAAGTAACCATAGAGTTGATGGTTTCACAGCTCAAGCTTATACCTGAATTTAGTTATGGTATGCTTGTGAACTCCTAAAAGACAAGCCAAACAGCTGACAGATGAGTATGTCAGGCCAGAAGTAAGCAACTCACACAAGAAAGAAAGAACAGTAGAAATACCAATCAACAAAACGGTATGGTCAAGTTTGTGACTAGACAAAAAATCTCTTACATTTAGCAGCATAAAATGTTCTAGTAGTTGGTTTTCTGGCCTCCTGCAGAATCCAAAGCACAACCTTAGAAAACAGGCGTCAAAAAGGTATTAAAACCCCATCATCCAGACAGTCAGGTGATGGCTGACAAGATGAGGATGAATGACAGAGCCCTTGTCCTGTGTGAGAAGATAAATCCAGAGAGGTAACTTGTTGTGATTGCCACTGGTCAGGGGAAAGAGAAGGACAACTAATGCTGTCTGAGCCAAAAGGGAGTCACCAACAAGATTTTGGGCCTGTCTCACATGATGTTGTGTAGGACCCTGGGCAATAAAGGAAATGGAGGATAATCATACAGGAACATCCCCTAAACAAGAAAAAGACATGACATCCACTTTCTAAGCCAGAGGACTTGGCATTCTGGAACAGAACTTGGAAAGTTCTCTGCTCGGAGGGGAGGCAAAAAGGTCCCCTCAAGGAATATCCCACCAATGACAATATTTAGAAAACCCTCCCTGTGAAGCATCAATTCATAAGGATTTATCATGGACCTGTTGAGACTGTCTGCCACCAGACTGTGTGCTGAGGAAATGTCATCCACATTAAGATTGTGTTGATGTCAGATAGCAAAATCCCATACTATGAGGGACAGCCTACAAAGAAGATAAGACTTCATGATGCCCTCCCCAGCTTATGTAGCACATGACAGTGGTGTTGTCTATAAACTCTTGACAGGACCCAGAATAGAGAGAGAGAGAGAATTGCAAAGCCTGTAGAGATAAAAGCAGAGCTCTTATCTCCTTGACGTTGACATGGTCTTTGACTTGCTGGGGAGACCAGATCCCCTGGACCCTACCAATGTTTGAGGATAGCCCTCAACCCAGGTCTTAAGCATCTGTAAACAGCTGTTGTGTGGGGGAAGGAACCTGAAAGAGCATACATGGATTCAGGGAAATCTGGTGAATCCACCACAGGTATCCATGTCTGAGACTAGGCATGACAGGGACAATAAGCCCAGAGGATGATGATGCTACAGTCAAACTGTTTTAAGGTACCATTGAAACTTTTGCATATGAAGCCAGGCCAAAGTAAGCACTGGCAGGAAAGAGGCCACAAACACCAGGGCTTAAAGAAGCTCTCCAACAGAAACCTCCTGTAAAGGAAGAAGAGACTGAAAGAAGGCTACCAGAGAAAGGACCTTCAGATGAGGAAGAAAAGCAATCAATGAAAGCACCTGAATCCTGCTTCCCAAGAATTTTTTTTTCCTGTGATGGGGGTCAGAATCGACTTTATGAGGTTGAGCATGAAACCCATACTGCAAAGAAGGAGCATTATGAATTTGAGATCCTGCAACAGTAGCTGCTTAGAGGGGGCCTGAATAACCAGCTCACCCAGATAAGAAAATATATCTGAACATAATGGAGTCTGCAAAAGGCTATGATCAAGATGAAACACTTTGTGCTGTAGAAAGATCAAAAGGCAAAGTAAACAACTGATGATGTGATGAAAAGACAGAGATGTGTAAATACTTTCTAAAGACAGGGAATAGGAATGTGGAGGAAGGCATCTTTCAGGTCAAGAGACACCTGCAAAGCCTGAGAAAGAAGCAGAGGAAACAGTGACCGAAGAGTCAAATTAAAAAAAAAAAGTGACTTTAAAAATGTGTTCAGAAAGGAGAGATCCAGAATGGGCCTTTACAGGGCCCTCTTTTCTAAGGACAAAAAACATTCCAGAATAACAGAATAAAGTCTTTCACCTCTATGCGGCAGAGGAACTGAATGAATAGTGCCTTGTGACAAAATGTCCTGTAGAAGAGAAGGAAACTGATGGAGTGGCGGGGGAGGGGGGGGGGGTTTGCAGCATCCCTGAGAAAGGAGGAAGGGATTTTCAAGTTATGAAGTAACTATTTTGGACGACTGAAAGAATTGAAGAATCTGTGGTGATGTGTTGCCAAACTAAAAGAGATAGTGTTAACTGGTGAGAAAGGGGAATCTGGCAGAGAACGGTGAATGTCAGATACAAACAGACTTATCAGGAAAGGGAGACTTCTGGCCCCTAAAATCCTGAGCAAGCTTCTCATGAAGCACTCTCTTGAACAGTCTCTTACCCTTCAAGGGCTGCTTGGGATGTCTAAGCACAAAGTGAGTCTTGGAAGGGTAGTTCCTTTGAAACTTAGGAATAGTGGGAGGATGGCCTAATGGTTAAGGTGTTTGCCTTACAAACACAAGGTGCAGGGTTAGTGTCTCACAAGGGATAATTGACTAAGCTTAAAATGGCTCGCAAGGGCAGTTAGCTTAGTACTAACCTATGAACCTATGAACCTATAAAAAATTTACATAAGGTCCTGCATTATCTTCCCTTTACCTTATAAGGTTGTAAAGAGGGCTGTAGTAGCATAGCCAAACAGCTTCTGAGTGCTGAAGAGGAGGGTCCATCAATTTGGCCTTAATATCTTCAGAGAAAAATTGCAGCCTGAGCCAAGAATACCTCCTGATAACTGACCTTCATGAAAACACCCTAGATGAGGCATCGGCAGTGTCATAACTGCATTTGATGGAATGGCAAGCAAACTGTGAAGCAGAACCCAATAAAGAAAGGGCACAGGACTTAACCACAGAGTCAGGAATGTCATTCAAAACACTCCCAGGCTTAGGCAACAGAGCCAAAACATACTTGTTAATATGACTCGGGTAATGTATGGCCCTAAAGGCTAAGGTGGCAGAGGTATACACCTTCTTACCCATACCTGTCCATAGCCCTAATGTCCTTATCAGAAGGCAAAAGCTTGGAAGAAGAAATCAGCTTAGATGGCTTATCAGCTGACAAACAAATACTGGATCAGAAGAGAGATTCCATCCACCCATACACAACCAATTGTTCCCATTTTTGCATATGGGGTTGGGATGTCACTTAAACACTGACAATCATCTAGAGCCAAAGATTACACCACTGGGTGGCTAGTCCTGTAGTTCTTACACACACACACACACACACACACACACACACACACACACACACACACACACACACACACACACACACACACACACACACACACACACACACACACACACAAACCTATGGCCAATGTAGGGTGCCCAATCCACATTCTGCATGTCTTTGGAATGTGGGAGAAAAAAGGAGCACATGGAGGACATGCAGACTCTACAAAGAAGGTCTCTAGCCAAGAACTGAATCAGGGAACCAGAAGAAGGATTCTTGTACAAAAACTTTGAGCCTCAGGGACTTAAAACCTGTCAGTTTTTTTAGGAACAGGGGATTGAGACTCTGGAGCCTAATAGGCAAAAGAAGAAGTATAAAGAAGGGGTTCCAAAATACAGGGCACTGCAGAAGGCCTACAAGAATCCATTTGTAGCAGGTCATAAAACCTTTTCTGGACCTCAGATATTTAAAAACTTTCCAATGGAAATGCTACATCATTTTAACAATGGTGTCAGCAAATGATAGCACCTCAACAGGGGAATCAGGAGGCACAGTATCATCCTCCTCTGACCCTAAGGAAAGAAGGGAATGGATGTGGAAAGAGTAAGACAGGACTCTTCCCCAGAATCCTCCTCATCAGAAGAATCAGAAGTTTGGAGCCTCTTAGAAAAGAGCAACAGGTGTAAGTACAGACAAACTTAGAGGTTCATGGCCTTAAAAAGATCCTGAGTGAAATTCTGCAACTTTTCATGGGGGTCCTTTGAACCGGGACCACAGGCTTGGACTTTTGTTTTTTATGAAGAGGAAGCTCCACCCTAACAAGGCTAGTGGGTTCTGTACCCTGCCTAACCTCAGTAATGGAACCAGGGACTTCACACCCTCACAAGAATCTGGGGAATGCCCCTACTGTCTTCAGATATAATAAGCTGCGGTTCCACCTTCCTGTCTGCAGCAAACACATGCTCGCCCTCAGTGAATATGCAGACAGCCAGCCCTGTGTCAGCCTCCACTGGGGGTTGAGACAGAGGGACATACATTGGAACAGGACAGTCCTCATGTTCTACATCTGACCCCATGGAGATGTACAGCAGAAGTCTCTAAATGCAACTTTTTCAACTTCTTCTTGGCAAGCGTCTGAACATCCAGGCAGGCAAAATTGGAAACCATGGTGCCCTGAGCTAAGAATTTCATATGTTGGTTTACTACATGTACTGATAACAAGGACAGATGGCTGTGCAGGGACTCTGGTACAAATATCTGGCAAATATAGCATGGAGTAGGATCATAGTCAAAGCCTAAACAGAGAAGGCACTTTTCATGTCTGCCCTTTTGAGGAATCTGCCTCCCGCACTCACATTCCCCTTTCAGGATGACATGCAAAACAAGTAGCCAAAACAAGAAAAACAGAAGGAAGGGTCTCCAATGAGGTACTTCTCTGCCTTCTGCTCAATAACTAAAACAATGTCACAAATTATTCACAGACTGAATTCAAAAATACTGGCAGCAAAGAAGTTCTGAGGATTTAGCACTTGTATGTCACTTACATACCTTGCGCCTTGGATGTAGAACACGCCTGACATACGGTGCTTAGACGAACCTAAGGCTTTGATATGCTGGCCGGACATACAGCTATTCTCAGCAGGATATCCTTTTGTTAGGAATACTGCAACAGTGATAAGGAAAACATCTAAGGTTATGTACTTATAAATCAAACTTATCACCACTAATAATACATACCTTTCCCATCTCTTCTTCATCAACCTCCTGGCTGAGCTGATGACTAACTGAAGACTCCTGTTCTTCATATTCATCCTTGACATTCTGACATGAACTAGACTGTTTCTTCTTTTCAACTTTATCTTCTGCTTCTTCCTCAGTTTCAGACATAAAATTGAAGGTAAAAAAATTGTAAGCTTCTTGAGCAGTAGGAAATCCATCCTGGACCTGAAATAAAAATAAATGTTTCAAAGTGAATTAAGGAAAAACAATGCTCATATCTCTAAACAATAAAGGAAACTATATCAGGAGTTATTTCTTCCAATGACAAAATTAGCATTAACTCAACAAAACGGTGCTAAAGCCTAGTCAGTCAAGGCTTTATGAATGATATCCTTGTATCGTCATCCTATCCTTTCTCAGATATAGTCATACAGCTGACAAACAAATCTTAATATTACTTTCTTTTCAAGTAAAACATCTGATTATCCAAAGACTTTCCCAAGCTAAAAGAGTCACATAGACAAAGGATCCAATAATCTCAAATACAGAAACTGTAGCCACCAATTGAGGGGAGAGTAACAGACTACCATGGCAAACCAGTAGGTCTCTTCCAAAGTAAAACCAAGAGCAATATTACACTGCACTTCCAGTCCTACTGCACATTACAGTTAGTCACCACATACCAGAAAAATAAAAACATTCCAGGTATGTATTCTGTCCACCAAAACTGGAATAGTAAACTATCACTCAGTGTCTTACCTCTCAACTGTACCAAATTCCTTGGTATTTTCCGGTTTTGGGCTCAAAATAATAGTATGCCACAAATTCCTTATTGGCCCCTTTAAATCCCTATTCAGTACTTCTGCTGCTACCTGAGCCCAGGTTCTGCTCCCCGTACTGCCATCCTGGTACACTACCACTGACTGAAAATCCTACTGAGTGTTGTGTTGACAATTGAGGGCATTTTTTTTGGTTGATTTCCCGTTGTTAATTGAAAAATCTTTCATTATTTATTTTATCCATCAACCTTTTTAAACGGCAAACACCAGAGTTTTGCACTTCATTACTTGTGAAACTTTCCTGTGGTACCGCAGTACTGCTGCCTTCTAATGGCTCTTCAGAGAAATTGCAATTTTTTGCTATGCAGAAAAACAGCACTTCTCTCATAATCCCCTGATCACATTCAAATGTCTTAAGCTCTTTCTTTTTCAGAATATCATTCTCTACTATTAATTTCTGCTGTATACGGTCTATTTTGGACTCAAAATTGGCTGTAGTAGTTGCCGCTTTAAATTTAGAGTACCGTACTTTAATTGTACTATTCAGTTCCTAAAGTGAACTTTTATTATGCTCAGCTAACATCCAAACATACTCCAAGCCAGTTCTTTCATTCAACGTCTTCCACAATAAATTCTCAGGTAATCCACTGCCTCCTAGCATTCGCAACATTCTTAAACATCTTGGAAGTCGCTTCAAAGAACACAACATCCCACTGCAGTCTCTTTAATTTAAAAAAGTCTTTTTCAAGAGTATGGAATTATTCAGTTGTTAAATTAAATTTCCTCACTACTTCTGCTGTGGAATGTGTTCCAAATGGATTGGAAGGCAAAGCTAAACAGCTGAAAAGAACATCATCGTCAACTGGAACTCACTGTCACATGCGGTGGTCATACTTTTAACATCAAACCTTACTAATGACAACTTCTCTCTCATTAATGAAAAAACCTGAAGGTGTATCCTGAAGTGTAAAACCTGTAGGTAGCACAAGAAAACCAGAATCAGACTGCAATGAATTCTGAGTGCTTGGATTCGCCATCAAAAGCAAAACAACTCTAAATCAAGCTATCCAACTAAAAAACAATTTAAATAAAATAAATAAGCAATACAGCAATCAAAATAAAAACACTTCATTCTCAGATACTTGAATACTCAGAACTTTCATTCGTAACATGGAGATTCTTCAGACTGATAAAAAAAATAATCCTTTTCACCTTAAAATTCTCTTATCATTTCTACCAGGATAATGGCATGCCTCCAGTTTAAGTTGCCACAGATATTCCCACCAATCCAAATCTTCTTCAGCATTAAGACGATTTTGGAAATTCTTCACTTGTCAATAACAACTGGTAGCACTATTACCAGTTAACTTGCTTCTAGCTCTATCAAAAATTGGATTACTGTTTTTTTCTGCTTATATTTTGTGTTATTTTGATTGTTTTTCAATTTACCTTTGCATGTTGGTATCCCACAGTTCCACTGGAGGGGGTGGAGTTTTGTCATTATGCATGCAACTTTTATGTTAATCAGCATCCAGATTTTTAGCCAGTTATACCTACTTTTCATGGGCCTTTGTCCAGATGTTTGATGTTTCCAGGTTGAAAGGTATGCTCAGTGTTTCTCTGGCATGTCTTTTTGCAAGCACTGCTTTTATTCATTGAATACGTGGCATGAAATGATTACTGCATATGTTAAATGACACTTACAGTACAATTAATAAAATATACAAATTGTATCACAGAAAATACATTTACTCTCATTTGAAACAAATCAGGGCAATGGCAAAGGATTATAAATTTAAATACACATATTGACTCTTACTTTACATTATTTTACATTTGATTAAACTGTAATGTATAGGTTCTCACATCTTAAAAATAACTGTTTCCTACAGTTTTCGTTATTTAATTGGTGGTAGCACAGCCTATTTTAATTTTTTCTATAAAACATCCAACCAACAGCAAAGTAAGATAATTTCAGTTGGTAGAAAGAGCAGTTTACGTTCTACTGAGTTAACATGCCTTTCTGAGCTCTGCTACAGGTTTGTTTGTTTATTTAACACCAAAACCTGACAACCAACAGAGAAAATGCAGTCAAAGAAAACTAAAAAAAAAATAACAAATATAGAGCATTTTCAGATAAATACTAAAACCAGTGGACTAAGGGGCTAAAAATTATGTAAACTGGTAATACACTTAGTTTTACTACTTAACATACCACAATTTAACAAAGCAATAGCATGTCTTCTGCATGTAGCAAAAAGTTTCATCTGAATGAATACTCATTTTCATTGTTTTTTTTTTATTATTGTTGTTTATTTATTAATTACCAACAGAGTCAAATCAGCATGCCACATCTGCAGTAGAGGCCGGGGGGGGGGGGGGGTACTTGGACAGAATAACAAACATAGTAGCCAAGTTACATACATTGGGTAATGAGATAGAAAATCCCTTGGACAATTTGGAAAATGAAAGTTGAAAAATCTTACAGATGCCCTGGATCAGCCTGACCTTTTCATCACATTTTGCGATCATCTCTGCAGCAGAAGGGCCAAAATTAAATCTCTATCCAAGGAAGAATTTAACATCTCATGTTGATCATCTGAGAGTTTCTGCATTTTGAAGGGCAGCTGACTGACTATCAAGAAAATTGCAGGTAGTTACAAACACATCCTCTAAAGCAGACAGAGCATGAGGAATGGATGAGGGTTCTGGAAAATCCTTCTGTAACAACTTATAGAATTTTCTGAGAGACTGAAAAACTTCAGTGCTCCCTCACTGAAAACACTGGCACATTCTAGCAGCAGTCTCAAAGAAATAGAACCCCCCACAAGGAGACTCAGACAATGGGCTCTCCAAGTCTGAGACAGACATCTGAGGAAAAAAAAACCTGTATCCGTCTCTGCATCTTCCTGTACAGATTCAAAATATTGAATCTCTTCAGGAAAAGAGGAATCCTTCCTTCTTTTACCAGAAACTATGTTACAAGAAAGAGCAAAAGCCTGAATTAAATCCTGAGCTAGACCCAGTAAACTAATCCTATCCAAAGAAATTTGAAGAGGAGTAGATACATGCTTGGTTTTCTGTTTCTTTTTGACAGGAAAAATGGGGCCAGCTATGTTACTAATGGCAGCAGCTGCTTCTCCAGGGATGGGCACAGTAGTCTGACACAACAGGGAAACTTTTTCTATTTCGTCTCCTAGAATAGACAAGAGTGGTTCTCCCTTGCCCACTGAGGGGACCCCAGCATCCAAAAAGACGTGGCTATCTCCATTTCCATAATGACTGTAGGTTCTAAACCTGAGGGATCCTGGGTAAAAGGTGTGTGGCCTGAGGTACAATAAATGGTCATAGGATTCACCTACCTGTGGCTGAAGCACATCGCTAGGCTTTTGTGGTGGCAAAGGCTGTTTGCTTAACTTTTTCTTTTTGTGACTAGAAGAAGTACTGACCATGTGACTGGTAGCCTGTTCCATGGTCAAGCCATAAATGGTGCTTCTTTCTTGGGAAGACAAGCAGCAATTGCTGGTTACTTTTTTGACAGAAAAAAATAGTAAAAAGTACTTTAAAACATTATACAATTCCCATTAAAAGAAAAATACACACAATTTCTCCACAGAAAAAAAATGTTTTCAGTTATATTACACTACTTTTAAATGGGAAGAAAAAAATGAGTGCTCAGTTTAAAAGTATGTTACAGTCTTGTGACAGTCCATTAAAACAACACTCCTAGCTTTAAAATAACTTTCCTGAAGAGGAAAGTAGACTACGTCAACAAAATTAGGAAAAAAAGAAGTTATGTACTCACCATAACGTTCCATCTGAGTAGGTAACTTCATTTGTCTGCAACCTGTGGGTATCGGATCCGTCCTCGGATCCGAGCTGGCAGCTTTACCTAGCTAAAAGATCCTAGCTCCACCTCCTACCCATAATCCCCTGCTACACATCCCCCATCCTCAGATCGAGTTTGCCTATAAAGACTCCACAAGACCCTCGAAAGAGGCCAGTAACCTACTGTCTAACAGAATGAGCAATCCTATCCCCATGGTTAAGAAGCACAAAACTGGTTAGGGGGAATGGAGGGGGGGGGGGTCGGTTGCAGACAAATGAAGTTACCTACTCAGATGGAACGTTATGGTGAGTACATAACTTTTTTATCTGAAGAAGTTAACTTCATTTGGTCTGCAACCTGTGGGACAGAGTCCCCAGCTACCTAGAAACCTTGGGCGGCCCTCAAGAAAGAATATTCTGGAGCACTACAGAGCCAAAGGAAGCCCTACTCCTGGATATCATATCCAATTTATAATGGGAAATGAATGTATGAGGACCAAGTAGCTGCTGAACATATGTTGTCTATAGGGACTCTAGACCAGAACGCTGCAGAGGTAGCTATGGATCGGGTTGAATGAGCATGGATTCCCAAAGGTACCAGTTTGTTTGAAGCTAAATAGGCCTGAATGATGCATTGTGAAATCCAGTTGGCTAATATAACTTTGGTAATAGGTTTACCTAAAGAAGACTTGGCAAAGGACACAAACAACTGATCAGATTTGCGGTTGGTTGCTGTCCTGTGCAAATAAAAATGCAGTTGTGTATGTACATCCAATTTGTGTAATGTGTATTCCCCTTTGTTCTGGAAATTGGGGAAAAACACTGGCAGATTAACAGACTGATTAATATTTGACTCAGAGGCTACTTTAGGGAGGAAGGAAGGATTAGTCCTGAGAGAAACTCTGTCCTTATGAAATATTAGTTAAGGGGGTTTCATACAGAGGGCTTGAAGCTCAGACACTCTCCTGGCTGAAGTTATTGCAATCAGGAAGGCAGTTTTCCAAGATAAAAATTTCAACTGAGCAGAAGCAGCCGGTTCGAAAGGAGGGCCCGTCAACGGTTCGAAAGGAGGGCCCGTCAAAGCCTGTAGGACCAATGTTAAGTCCCATGGTGGGACCGCAGACTTAACTGGCGGTTTTAACAGAAAGGTGCCTTTTAAAAAAGTTTTGCAAATCCTGGTGGAAGCCAGTGATCCTACATCATCCCCAATGTGAAAATGAGAGATGGCTGCCAACTGTACTTTAACCGTAGATGCACTGGCTCCCTGATGAAAGATATGGGACAAAAAATCAAGAATGGTCGGAATAGGGACAGTAAAGGGGTCTAAGCCCCTGTCTTTGGCCCAGATGGAAAAACGTTTCCATTTACTACTGTAGATTTTTCTGGTAGAAGGTTTGTGTGCTGCTACCAGAATAGCTTTCACTTGTGATGAGATACCGGGAGTCCTTGCTATCAGCGGAACTGAATCAACCAAGCTGTGAGCTTGAGGTCACCAGGTTTGGGGGCTGTAATCCCGCATGATGAGAAATTAGATCCGGAATGGGATCTAAGATCCAAGGAGGAACTACACTGTGAGACCGCAGGTAAGGGAACCAGATCTGGTGAGGCCAGAATGGGGCTATGAGGATTATCTTGCTCCCCAACCGATGGGCTTTCTGCAGGAACTTCGTCATGAGCAGAAGCGGGGGATAAGCATAAAGGAGACTGGGGGGCCAAGCATGAACCAGAGTGTCTCTGGGGCTCTCCCCTATTGGGGGAATTAGAGCAAAAAATTTGCTGCACTTTATGTTTGACGGAGAAGCAAAAAGATCGCAGCAAGGTAGACCCCATTTGAGGAAGATTTGTTTCGCTACTAACGGGTTTAGAGACCACTCGTACGGTGTGAGGATCAAGCGACTTAGCTTGTCCGCTAGGATGTTGGTCCGGCCCGAAATGTGCATTGCTACCAGAAAGCAGTTGGTGGAGATCACGCATTCCCAAACTCTCATAGCCTCTTGGCAAAGGGGATAAGATCTGGTTCCTCCCTGTTTGTTGATGTACCAGACTCAGCCCACCTTTTATGCCTGTGCCGGTCCTTATCTCTCCTTTTTTCTTTAGAAGAGGAAGAAGAGTCCCCCTCACCCTGAGAAGCAGAGGGAGTTTGAGTCCCCACCAAGGGAGTGGGATTGGAAGGCACGGAAGCCGCAGCCACGACCAGTGACTTAGAGGGAGAGGAGGAAGAAGAATCCGGGGGCAACAATCCCGCCAGGATTAGCTTGTTCCTCCTATCCCTGATAGCCCGGGGGTTGACAGCCACACAAACTTGGCAGCTGGTGGATAAATGGGCCACCCCCAGGCAAATAACGCACTGAGTGTGGCCATCAGCTGGGGACAGCTTATGACCACACTCAGTGCATTTAGAAAAAATGGCTTTAGGCCCTTCAGCCATCACACCACACACTCACGCACTAGGTGGAGGGAATTGAAACAAATTTGAAGTAAATTTACCACAAAAAATATATGCTAAATATACTAGTTGATAAAGGGGGCTAAACAATACACACAAAACAATACACACACACACCAAAGAAAATTTAGAAAAAAATTATTTTAAAAGGTTTTTATAAAATTGGAAAATTCTCACCCACGCCTAAGAGCTTGTCTCTAGAAGCTGCTATAAGCCACGGCAAACTACATCTGGGGATGGGGGATGTGTAGCAAGGGATTATGGGTAGGGGGAGGAGCTAGGAGCTCAGATCTTTTAGCTGGGTAAAGCTGCCGGCTCGGATACGAGGACAGATCCGATACCCACAGGTTGCAGACCAAATGAAGTTAACTACTTCAGATTGGAAGTTTTCTTCCCCAAAGGGAACTTGTCAGCCCAGCAAAGAAAAGCCCAAGCCAATTGTCGATCCTCAGAAGCCTCAAAGGGCTTCACTTCCAAAATTTTAGTCTGCAGTTTGGGTACGTAGAAGGTGTCCTGAATCTTTGGAAGCTGGTTGGCTGTTATATCCTTAGCAGGATATAACCCATGTAGCTACGGATACTACTGCAGTGATTAATATGATGAACATCTATATTTACAGTGCCAAGTTAAATGGTGTAATCCGCAAACATAATTTGGGAAATGTATTAAAATGAACAACCCATAACAAAAATTGTGCATTTTAAGATCAAAATATCAAATATATAAAACTGCATCACCTTCATGTACATTATAGTGTTAAATGGAGAGAAGGGGTTCAGGCACCTAAGCAACAATACATATCCCTGTGGTACATTTGGTTGGAGATACATGGGGAAGTGACATTCAGCTGCAGAGAAATATGGCAGTTGTGAATTTCTCCCCTCAAATTATCTGTGACAAGTTGGATTGCCACTAAGCAAAATTTATGTGTTGGACAATCTAGTTTATTTGGCACTATGTGAACAATGTATTTGCTTCTACACTGGAAAAAACTAACAAAGCTATTAAAGTACATACCCTTCATCACTTAAGTGATATACAGTGGATATAAAAAGTGTACACACCCCTGTTAAAATACCAGGTTTTTGGGATATAAAAAAATGACTGATAAAATAGAATTCGAACCAACAACCAAATACCAATAAAAACTTCGTTCCAACACGTTTTTAAGGCTTTATTACACCAACATTCACCAGATTGAGCGCTTTCATCTGCCCTAAGCAGATTTCTTCAGAATACTTCATTATCAGTGCCACACATTTTATACTGTTCTTAAACTACGTAATTATTCAATTAAATTAAAATTAATACAATTAGTCACTTAAAATACCTAGAACTTTTAACCCCTTGGTAAATTCCTACATTTCTTTTGAAATTTAGATGTTAAAGTGTTAAAGTGCAACTGTACATATAAATACATGAAATTCTAACATTTTAAAACAATTGTTATACTTTGTGCAAAATTATTCTTAATATAAA
Organism: Protopterus annectens; assembly: GCF_019279795.1. Taxonomy (NCBI): domain Eukaryota; kingdom Metazoa; phylum Chordata; order Ceratodontiformes; family Protopteridae; genus Protopterus; species Protopterus annectens. Next base: position 956,339,878 of record NC_056729.1, read on the forward strand.
TACAAATAACAATAAAATTCTATGAAGAAATGAACATAAATAAAATTCAATAAGGTCAACCAAATAAAATTCATTGTTAGTTAACCTGTTTCATGTTTTTTTAAAAATGCTCATATTAATTAACAGTGAAAATATCTTAATATTTATTTATATATTGTATATGTGAGGGTTTGAAAACTGTATTGTACAGGTTATGGTAATCTAATAATGTATAATGGTATTCCCAAGATACACAAAGATATACAAAACCCCCCCTTCCGTCCTATAGTCTCGGCAAAAGGTTCTAAAACGCACCCATTGGCCGTTTTTATAGACCAAATGTTAAAAAATGTAGTAAAAAAGCAGGAACATTTAATACAAGATTCATGGGACTTTTTGGGTAAAATTAATGAAGAAATATGGTCTGAAACAAGTAAATTAGTTACAATTGATGTTAAGGACCTTTTTACCTGTATTCCCAGAATAGAAGGATTTGAATTTTTTTGAAAAAATGGTCCATAAATATTTAGAGGCCACTCTTGATGAAAAATTATTGTTGTTGGAAATGACAGAAATAGTTCTGGATAATAATTTTATAGCTTTTTTGGGAAAATATTATAGACAAATTATAGGAGTAGCCATGGGGGCAGCTTGTGCCCCCATTTACGCCAATTTGGTTCTCCTTGGATGGGAGGAGGAAAAAGTTTTTACAAGTATATTTATGAAAAATATCAAGGTATATTTCAGGTTTTTAGATGACATCTTCCTTATTTGGGAGGATGGTCATGGAAAGAAAGTGGAAGATTTCATTAAATATATAAATGGAACTTCGAGTTTTTTGTCTTTCACCTATGAGGTCCAGGATCAGGTCATTACCTATCTAGACATAAAGTTAAGTAAAAAAGGAAAAGGTTTTAAGTCCAACGTATTTCGTAAAGAAACCTGGTGTAACTCTTACCTCCATTACAACAGCCAACATCCTTACCATCAAAAGAAAAGTGTCATCAAAGGACAGGCTGTTAGGGTTGCAAGAATGACCTCCGAAAGAGATGACCTATTACCTGAGTTTAGATTTTTGATGGAAGCATTTTTAGAAAGAGGCTATCCTATTGAACTTATTGGTGAAACCTTGGAAGAGGTTTACCTAGGATGGGGGTTGAAATATAAACCACTGTTGGGGCAGAAATGTATTTGTAAAGAACATTTAAATACTAACACGAAGAACTTCCCTAAAGCATGTATTGTAGAATACAATGAATTTTCAGAACATTTTACTAGAATAATGGAGGAAAATTGGTCTATTTTAAAGACTAATAAAGAAATTTATGATATAGTGGGGAACAAACCACTTTTGACATATAAGACAGGTATGAATTTCAAGAGGTTATTTGAGAGAGGAAAATTTGATTTTGACAAAAAAGCAAGGAAAGGTACTATCAAATGTGGCAGTTGTCGACAATGTAGATATATTAATGAGGCAGAGGGTACAGTACTTAGTAATGGTCTCAATAGTAAGGTATCCTTTAGCAAGGGCAACTGTTACACTAGAATGTTAGTTTATTTAGCCACCTGCACCACATGTACAGCCTTTTACGTAGGCAAAACAGAGAGGGCACTCAAAGAGAGAGTATACGAGCATATCAACGACATTAAGACTAAAAAAGAGACGAGTGCCCTTTACAAACACTCTGTGGAATGTGTGGGCTTTGTGGGTTTTAAATTTGCCATTTTAGAAACCATTAAAATGGATATGGATAGAGGTGATTTGAAAAACCACTTACTAGTTAAAGAGATTAAATGGCAGTTGAGACTGAAATCAAATTTTAGGCCTGGTCTCAATGAATATATTAACATCAAAGCTATTCTTGTGGACAAGGCTGCCACAGTTTAAAAACATGTTTTTTATATACACAAAAAACATAAAAAATGTTGGTAATGTGTCCTCCCTTTCCTCTTTCACATTTCACATTTTAACAGTTTATTTCAATTCAATTTTAATTTTATTTTATTTTATTTTCCATCAACATTTTTACATTTACTTTTTTATTTTTACATTTATATTGTATTTTATGTATATTTTTCATATATATAATAATACATAATATTTGATTTTTTGTTATGATTTTTTGTTATGGTTGTTGATTCCTTGGCCTTCTGGTAACATTATTAGATTACCATAACCTGTACAATACAGTTTTCAAACCCTCACATATACAATATATAAATAAATATTAAGATATTTTCACTGTTAATTAATATGAGCATTTTTAAAAAAACATGAAACAGGTTAACTAACAATGAATTTTATTTGGTTGACCTTATTGAATTTTATTTATGTTCATTTCTTCATAGAATTTTATTGTTATTTGTATTTATATTAAGAATAATTTTGCACAAAGTATAACAATTGTTTTAAAATGTTAGAATTTCATGTATTTATATGTACAGTTGCACTTTAACACTTTAACATCTAAATTTCAAAAGAAATGTAGGAATTTACCAAGGGGTTAAATGTTCTAGGTATTTTAAGTGACTAATTGTATTAATTTTAATTTAATTGAATAATTACGTAGTTTAAGAACAGTATAAAAATGTGTGGCACTGATAATGAAGTATTCTGAAGAAATCTGCTTAGGGCAGATGAAAGCGCTCAATCTGGTGAATGTTGGTGTAATAAAGCCTTAAAAACGTGTTGGAACGAAGTTTTTATTGGTATATAAAAAAATGAGACCACAATAAATCATTTCAAAACTTTTCTCACCTTTAATGTGACCTATAACCTGTACAATTCAATTGAAAAAAAAAACAAATCTGTTAGGGGAAAAATATAAAAAATAAAACAATGTACAATAAATGGTTGCATAAGCATGCACACCCTTAAACTAATACTTTGTTGAAGCATCTTTTGATTTAATTATAGCATTCAGTCTTCTTGGGTACACACCTGCCATCAATTAAAGAGACTCTGTCTAACCCCAAATAAAGTTCAGCTGTCCTAGTAGGATTTTCCTGACATTTACTCAGTTGCCTGCTACAGCAAAAACCATGGTTCACAGACAGCTTACAAAGCATCAAAGGAATCTCATTGTTGAAAGGTATCAGTCAGAAGAAGGGTACAAAAAAATTTCCACAGCATTGGATATACCGTGGAACACAGTGAAGACAGTCATCAAAAAGTGGAGAAAATATGGGACAATAAGTGACGTTGCAAAGAACTGGACGTCCCTCCTAAATTTATAAGACAAAATAACTGGTCAGGGAGGCTGCCAAGAGACCTACAGCAACATTGAAGGAGCTGCAGGAATTCCTGGCAAGTACTGATTGTGTACTACATGTGACAACAATCTCCCGTATTCTCCATATGTCTAGGCTATGGGGTAGGGTTGCAAGAAGGAAGCCTTTTCTTACACAGAACATCCAGGCCCGGCTAAAATTTGCAAAACAATACATCAAGTCTCACAAAAGCATGTGGGAAAATGTGTTATGGTCTGATGAGACCAAGGTTGAACCTTTTGGCCACAATTCCAAAAGGTATGTTTGGCACAAAAACCACTTCACATCACCAAAAGAAGACCATCCCCACAGTGAAGCATGGTGGTGACAGTATCAAGCTTTGGGGTTGCTTTTCTTCAGCTGGAACTGCGGCTTTAGTCAAGGTGGAGGAAATTATGACTAGTTCCAAATACCAGTCAGTTTTGGCCTAAAACTTTCAGGCATCTGTTAGAAAGCTGAAGATGAAGAGGAATTTCACCATTCAACACAACATTGACACCAAGCACACATCCAAATCAACAAAAGAATGGCTTCACCAGAAGAAAATTAAAGTTTTGGAATGGCCCAGACCTAAATCCAATAAAAGATCTGTGGGGTGATTTGAAGAGGGTTGTGCATAAGAGATGCCCACGCAATCTCACAGATTTGGAGCGCTTTTGCAAAGAAGAGTGGGCAAATACTGCCAAGTCAAGATGTGCCATGCTGATAGACTCCTACACAAGAAGACTGAATGTTGTAATTAAATTAAAAGGTGCTTCAACAAAGTATTAGTTTAAGGGTGTGCACACTTATGCAACCAGCTTATTGCACGTTTCCCCCCCTAACAAATTTGTTTTTCAATTGAATTGTACAGGTTATAGGTCACATTAAAGGTGGGAAAAGTTTTGAAATGATTTATTATGGTCTAATTTTTTATATAAGAAAAAACAGGCATTTTAACAGGGATGTGTACATTTTTTACATCCACTGTACATCTAAAGAAGAAACAAAATGCATTAAACTGACATGTTATACATAATCCAACACACAAATTTTGCTTCATGACAATCCAACTTGTCACAGATAATTTGCGGATAGGGGATATATCCAATCGCACTGAGTACATGGAAATGTGATGGATAGCCAGGTTACAAGCAGACAAACAGCATGGACTCAATGGTGTGGTCCCTTTAAAACTGGCACTCAAAAGGCAGAGACTGATGAGATAAGATTTTCAATTGGTGATTACCCTTTAAAATGCTCCAAAGGAACAGGAAAGAACAGGATCTGAAGGTGGCTGATTAAGCTGAAAGAGCTTGTCCATTGTTTTGTTTTGAATTTCTTGGATTTACTTAAAAGTTTTTACCTTGTTATCCTTGGGACTTGAACTTTGAGCTTGGATTTTAGTTTTTTAATTAATGTGTTTGATTTTAACAGTTCTGCCTGGTAACAAGATCTTTTTATCCTAAGCTGTCCCCCTGAGAAACTTCCTGGCCATGACAGATGCCAGAGTAACACGGGATTGAAGAAAGGTTATTACAGACAGAGCCTTGGGGCAGGCAGAGATGCTAGCATGGGAACCGTCTAAAATCTGCAGTCAAGGAAAATATGATCCTGGGAAAGTATCAGAACTGACTAATGGAAGTTTATAGCGAGTCCCAGACTCTAACAGGGAAGGAGTAAACCTGATATCCTGAAGCAGAGTCAAGGGGGAAGGAGAATGAATAAGCAGATCATCTATACAGGGAAAGATCTGAATACCTCAAACCCTGCAAAAAGCAATGACAGGAGTGTGGCACTTGGTGAATACCCTTGGAGCAGTAGAGAGGTGAAAGGGCAAAACAGAGCACTGAAAATGCAAGGAAGACACAGAGAAACATAAAACTTTTCTGAAGAGGGGATGGATGAGGATGGGAAGATATGCATACTAAAATTCCAGAGATACCAGAAAGGCCTGAGTAGAAGAGGAGGAAATAATATCTGCGGAAATGACATCTTAGGGTGGTGTTCAGCCTGGAAAGATCTGGAATTGGTCTCCATGTGCCCTCCTTTTTTGGGATCAAAAACATCATAGAATAAAACCCCTTTGTCACTTGGGGAGGAAGCATGACTTAAATAGTGCCCTGAGCAAAAAGAGAGTTAAAAACCTATGGGAAATGTGAGAGCTGCTCCTGAGGAGGCTGATGAATTCCTGAAAAGGGAGAAAGGGACTTCAAAAACATGAAATATCCCTAATGGAGAACGGACAAAACCAAGGAGTCTGAAGTGACTTGCAGCCAATTTGGAAAAGACAGGGACAGATGGAGGGACAAGGGAATCTGGCAAAAGGAAGGAGGAAGTAAACTGTCAAACAGAATCCAACTTGTCCTGGTAAGCAGGTTTCTGGGAGGCAAGAATCTGAGTAGACTTTGCAGGAGGCAACAGCTAGAACCCTTCTTGCTCTTAGGAAGAGAGCAAGATTGCCTACAAACAAAAGCAAACATAAAGGGACGATTCCTCTGAAATTTGGGAATAGGAGAAACAAAAACATGTTTCAACTCCTACTAGACTTTGCCCTTGTCCAGGACACACTTGAAAAATTCAGCAGCAGCAGATCCAAAAAGACTTTTATTATCAAAAGGAGCATCCAAAAGTTTGGCCTTAATGTCAAGGCCTGATGACGAAACCAAGAATAACACCTCATAACTGAACTAAAAGCAGCAGCCCTTGAAGAGGCATCAGCTGCATCATAGCTGCTTGAGATGGAGTGGCATACAACTTAAGTACAACCCAACAGCGAAAAGGCTGAAACCTTCACCTCAGAGTCAGGAAGTTCAGAAACCACCTTAGAAAGGAGAGCCAAGACATACCTGTTCATATGGTAGTTAATGGCTCTAAAGGATAAAGTGGTAGCAGTTTAAACTTTCCTGCTCAGCCTATCCATAGCCCTATTATCCTTATCAGAAAGCAACAGCTTGGTAGAGGGCAATAACTTGGATGGCTTGTCAGAGGAGACTGACACTACAGAAGGGTCATCAGAAGGGCATTTAGAGAAAAATTTGCACTCCCCAGGCACTTTATAGAGTAATGTGGCTTCTTATGTGCAGCAGCTGAGAGTCAGGGGCTACACACGCTGCCAAGAAAGTATCCAGAAGGGCAGCCAGAACAGGAGGAATAGCAGATGGCTTGGGAGACTCCATCTGTAGGAGCTTATGATATATTTTCTGAATCTCGCAGACATGAGAACAATTCCACTTAAAATATTCTATAATACGGGTAATAGCATCCTCAAAGTTGGGCTCCTCTAGGGGGAATCTGGGCTTATGGAATCCTCCTCCTCATCTAAACCGTAGTCCAAGGGGGAAGAAATTTGGGAAGAGTAATCCAAAGATTCTTTCCCTGAGTCCAGGTCCTCATCCAAGGAAACCAATTCCCTAAGTCTCTTGAGTGGAGTAGAAGACAATGAAGGAGCAGAAACAGAGACCCCTTAAGGAGGCTTCAAGGCCATCAAAGCATTAAATAAACCCGGAGTGAAATCCTTCCATTCACAGTGGGGATCCTTAACAGGGGAATTATGCTTTGTTTTTTTTGTTTCTTTTTCTGCAGGATGTTTACTCGAAACACCCTCACAGATTCAGACCTTTGGCATGACTCAATAATGGTGGTAGGAATCTCCTCCCTAACATCTGAGGAATCCCCCTCAGTCCTTCAGATATAATCAGTCCAAGTTCCCCCTCAACATCAGGTACAGATGTCTGAAAAGCCTCCAAGAATGAGCAAGAAACTGGATCCATGCTGGCTTCTGACTGGGTCATGGCAGAGGCATCTGAAGCAGCCACCAGATGGTCCTCCAGGCTTTCACCAGCCTATAGAGAGACAGCAGCCAGATCATACCTAACTTTTTTGGCTTTCTTCTTGACAGACGGCTGGCCCTTGAGAGAGAAATACTCGGTCACAGCACCTTGAGCCAACTTCTTAAGATGTTGGTTCTCCAGATATATGGACAAGGAGGACAGACAACTATGAAGAGTCTTAGGCAAAAATGCCTGGTAGATATAGCAGTGCATATGATCATAAGTAGCACCCAAACAGAAGAGACATTGCTCGTGATGGTCTTTATGATGAATTTGCCTCCCACACTGCCATTTTCCCTTTTAGGATGACATGAAAACAGTAACCACAAAAAAGAGAAGAAACCCCAATAGGGCATTTACCTAAAAACATAGCTTGGTAACCAGCACAGCAGAAGGCAATTCAGACCGATGTTCAACAATGGCGTTCAGACTGGCAGCAAACAATTTCTGAATGTGTGCGTATGAACATCACCATTATTCCTCTATGCCTTGTGCAGGGAGCATATGTGTGATGTACAATGCCTATACGAACTAAAGGTTTTGGTAAACTGGATGGACGTTTGGTTGTCATTGGCAGGTGATCCCTTAGGTAAAGAATACTGCAACAGTGATATGGTAGGACGTCTGAATTAATAACAATATATTTAAGTAAACTTGCCACAAACTCAGCAGCTTTTTTAAAATCATTAGTCGATGAGAAAAAAGAGAATTTTTATCCAAAGTGATTCTTACATGTTGTTTCTGCCTGACTTTGCTGACAGCATCTTGAAACCGCAATCTTGAAGAAGGAAACATAGAAACATCATCTTGTGTTCTTTTAAATGATTCCTCATCAACCTGTTCAAAGGAAATTACATTTTTAGAAGGCATCTCAATCATAACATAATGCAGCAAAAGTACAATTGTGTACACTTAACATAAATGTAGATGTTTGAGTGTAGTCACTGTTGCAGTCATCACACTTGTGTTATCTGCCTGCAGGTAGCCCTTAGTCGGCCCGAATACCAGAGACTTAGTATTTCTGCATCGGATGCTGTCGCTCCAAGACTGAAGTCAGGTCGTCAGGGGTATAAAAACAGGCAGCCGATGCCATTACATCAGTTTTTCTTGCCCCGAATGTCAGGAGCCCCCCAAATAGGGAGCTAAATTATGGTGGGGAAAACACCACCAGTAAAAAGTAAATACCAATACCCCTGAAAGGGGTGAATAACAGCCATAGAGAGGAGAGAGAGAGAGAGAGAGAGAAAACAGGGGGCTGGAGGAAGGGAAACCAGGACTGCAACAGTGAATACACTCGAACATCTACATTTATGGTAAGTGTACACAACTGTACTATGTTCTTCGTGTTTCACTGTTGCAGTCATCACACTTGGGTGGATTCCCAAAGCTGAAGAAGGGTGGAGGCAGTCAAAAAGAGTTAGGGCTGGCTAGTATGCCTTGCAGGACTGCTGTTGCAAAACCTGCCCTGGATTTGGAAAAGATAGGCAGGTGGTAATGCTTGGTGAAGCTGTGTACTGAACTCTAGGTAGCAGCTTCCAGGATGTCCCTGGTAGGAACTCCCCTGAGAAATGCTGTAGAGTTAGATGTTGCCCTAGTTGAATGCGTTCTGACCCCCTGAGGGGTTGGTTTCCCATGGTGCTTGTAACAGAAATGGATGCAGTATGCTATCCATTTGGAAATTGTTTGTTTTGAAATGGCCTTACCCTCTCTACTCCTGTTGCAAAGTTGACTAGTAACTGGTCAGATTTTCTAAAGGGCTTAGTCGTATCAAGGTAGAATCTGAGCTGTCTGTGCACGTCCAAGGAGTGCAGAATCCTTTCCCCTTTATTTTGAGGATTAGGGAAGAAAGTTGGCAAATGGATGGATTGGTTGAGAGCCACACTGGACACCCACTTTAGGCATGAAGGAAGGGTTAGTCCTGAGGGAAACCCTTGTCAGCATGGAAAATAATGAAGGGTTCCACTGCCATAAGTGCTTGTAGCTCAGACACTCTTCTAGCTGAAGTGATGGTCAGAAGCAAGGCTGTTTTCCAAGAGAGGAATTATAAGTCTGCTGACACAACAGGTTCAAAGGGTGGAAGCATGAGCTTTTCCAGTACAAAGTTAAGGTCCCAAGCAGGGGTGGGTGCTCTACTTGGTGCTTTAAGTTGTTTGCCCCTCTCAGGAACTGTTTGATAAGAGGGTGCGAGAAGAGAGATGGCTCAGTGTTGTAATGAGCCAAAACGGCTGAGGCATGTATTTTAATGGAGGAGAAGGACAGGCCTTTGTGGAGTAGATCTGCTAAGTAATCCAAGATTAGAGGCAGGGAGGGCTGACTTGTGTCCTCTCCTTTGGATAGAATCCAGGACCAGAACCTTTTCCACTTATCAGCATAGGATTTTCTTGTACTGGGTCTTCTGGCTTCAAGAATGACATCCAGTACATGCTTGCTTAGAGTTGCTGGGGGAGAATTCAAGGAATAAGCCAGGCTGCAAGATTTAGGATTTGCAGCTGAGGATGCAAAATCTGTCCCTCCTGCTGAGAGAGCAAGGTTGGGTTCTGGTGTAGGTGCCAGGGTGGCACCGGTGACAGGCTGCACAGGCGTGGGTACCAGTGTTGGAGTGGCCAGTCCAGGGCAATCAGAATTGTCCTTGGTCTGTCCTGCCTTATCTTGAGTAATACTCTTGAGAGAAGGGGGAGGGGGCAAAGGCATAGATTGAGATATTTACCCACAAAGCATCCACTTTCCAGGCCCTGCTGTGAGGATTCCTTGTGCAGAATTTGCTGAGCTAGTGTTTGTAGGGGGAAGCAAAGAGATCCACCTTTGGGGTCCCCCATTTCTGAATCAAAAGGTTGAAGGTGCTGGGCTCCAACTGCCACTCATGTGGGTCTAGGGAATTTCTGCTTAAGTCGTCTGCAGTGAGTTTTGTTTGCCTGGCAGGAATCGAGCTTGCAGATGGACTTGCATGTCCAAGGCCATGTGCCACAGGGCCATGGCTAATCTGCACAGTGGGTAGGAGTGGGTTCCCACCTGCTTGCTGATGTACCACATAACTGTGGTGTTGTCTGTTTTTATTAGCAGTTGACCTGGAAAGAGTAGGATTCTGAAAGCTGTCAGGGCATTCTGCACAGCTAGCATCTCTTTTTGGTTGATGTGCAGATGAACTTGACTTGGGCTCCAGTGGTCCTGAATGCATTTGCCGTCCATGTGTGCTCCCCAGGCATAGTCTGATGCATCTGTGGATAGGGTCTGGGCAGCATGGGGTTGAGAAAAGGGCAGTCCCTTGTTGTGGTAGCATGCTTCTGCCCACCAAAGGAACTCTGTCCTTAGACAGGGTATGATAGGAATGACTGCTTCCACGTCCTGAGAATGTTGGCACCAAAGACTTTTTAAGTACCATTGAAGTTTCCTCATATGCAGTCTTGCATATGGAATTAGCAGTATACATGAGGCCATGAACCCTAGAGCCTGCAGTATTTTTCTTGCAGATAGCTGGGTACTGGTGGCCATTTGTTTGAAGTAGGCTGTCAGACAGACTTGTTTTTCTGAAGTGAAGAATGCCATCTGGGATGTTGTGTCCAAGCTTGTTCCCAGGAATACAATGTTTTGACAGGGTACCAGTTTTGATTTCTTTTCGTTGATGGTGTACCCCAAGGAAGTGAGAAGATGTTTCACAAATGTCAGGTGCTGCAACAACAATTCCTGACTGTCCGCCTGAATCAGGCAGTCGTCCAAGTACAAGAAAATTTGGATATTTCTCTGCCTTCAGTATGCAATGGCTGGAGCCAGACATTTTGTGAAAACTCTGGGCACAGTAGAAAAGCCAAAGGGAAGTGCAGAGAACTGATAATGCATAGATCCTGCCCTGAAATGTAGATACTTCCTGCATGACTCCCTTATGGGGATGCACAGATAGGCTTCTTTTAAGTCTAGGGTGACTAACCAGGCATCCTTGGCTAGCATAGGAAGAAGCTGTTGCAGGGTAAGCATTTTGAATTTTGGTACCACCAGGAAGGTTTTGAGAGTTGAAAGATCAAGGACTGGGCACCAAGAACCCTCTTTCCTGGGTACCAGGAAGAGTCTGGAGTAGAATCCTTGACCCCTCTGTTCTACTGGAACCGGCTGAATAGCTCTGATATTGAGCAAGGAAGCTACTTGGCTTTGAGCCTGTGCCCACTGGTTTGGAGGAAGGTCTGGAAACCCACTTGGGGTTGGCAGTGAATGGAAATAAAATGTGTACCCCTGGGATACAATGTTGAGGATCCACCGGTCCTGTGTGATGGACATCCAATTTTGTGCATGAAGGGCAAGTTTTTTTCCTAGGGGCACAAGCAATTGGGCAGGGCTTGGGAGTGGAGTAAAGAAGTCATTGTGAGTTTTTTCTGTAAGGCGGTGGCTTACCACTCCCTGCTTTAGGGGTGGGGGCACTCCATTGCTTAGATCTCTGCATACCCTGAGACTGTAGTCTGGGTGGACTGTTTCCCCTAGGTCTGGTTTGAGAAGGCCTGGAGGGGGCTGGAAAGGACCAGTGTTTGGAAGGGCAATGCCTAGTGAATCTAGGGGGTTGCACTTGTATGAATTCTTTGTCTGCAGGGACTTATCTTTTTCTTCCATCTTTTTAAGAACCTCTTCTGCTTTGGTGGCAAACAACCTGTCCTTGTTCAAAGGAGCTATAGTAACTTTGATTTGACATGGTCTGGCAAGGTCTGCTCCTTGAGCCAAGCATGTCTTCTCAGTACAGATCCAGTGACTGCTGCCCAGCAAAATACTTCTAGGGCATCAAAGCCACACTGCAAAGTATGCTTACTGACTTGGCTTGCAGAGTGCATAAGCTCCTGCAATTCTTTATTTTCCGCACAGTCTGTAAAGGTTGCCACTTTTTGTTTAATAAGTTCCATAATATGCTGCTGGTACTTCAGCATGTCAAACTGACAACTCAATGCCCTAACAGCAAGAGTTGCAGAGGTATATACCTTCTTACCCCATCTGTCCAAAGCTCTGGAATCCCTGTCCGAAGGGGTGGGATTCTTGGCTGTAGTAGCCTTGATACCTTTAGACCCCTGGGAAATGATCTCTGGGTCAACAGTAGGATTCTTGAAAAGAAATTTGTGAGTGCCAGGTACTCTGTAGTATCGGTCTGATTTCCTAGGGGCAGGAGGGTAAAGTGTCAGGAGTAAGACTGGATTCCATAAAATCATCATCAACTACATCCAGGACAGGGAGTATTGCTAAAGGCCTGTGCTGAGGCAACTCTAGGAATTCTCTGAGTCTCTTTTTGGACTGAGGATAGTCTTGGCATTCCCAGTAGAAATGCTCTCTTAAGGTATGCAAGGTTTCACCAAAAGAAAAATCCTCTGGAGGGGAGGCAGAGGGAATGGATTCCTCTGCATCTGAATCCTCATAAGCAGATAAGGGCATGTCTTCATAATCAGAAATCTCAGAGTCATCGAACTCCTGGTCTGTTGAAGCTGAAGGGGACTGGTCTTTTTTTCTCTTAGCAGGGGGAAGGCTGACTTCCCCTAATCAGCGTAATAAGGTCTTCTGCCATTTTAAGCATTTGTTTTTGTGGCACGGGAGCAGGTGCATGCACTTTGGTCATCGGTTTTCTAGACATAGTGCGTACTCTGGGCCTAAGAAACCCGGTAGTTTTGGTTAAAAAGAAGTCGTCTATTTGAGTCGAACATCAGTTGAGTGAAGAACTGCCTCAGAAGCCAGTGCCTGCACAGCGGCTCCAGACCCATCCACGGTAGAAACATCCACAGGTTCCATAGTCGATGAAGAGTCCCACGGCATACCGGACTCTGAATGGGTCTCGGTAGAGGCCTGCAAATCCATTAAAGCGCCTCACTGAGTACCAGCAGACTGGCGACTAGCTTAACAGAAGCGTTGGCGGCAGTTTTGGACCTATGCAGTCTGTCTCTGTCTTTATCCTTACATTTTTTTGCAATATCAGTAGTCAGATGGCTTACCGAAGCCATTTCAGAATACGGAAATCGAGAGCAAAAGAATTTAGCGACAAAGAGAGCCTGACGACGAATAGTTTGGATGCTAAACAAGGCACAAAACCGACAGCAAGGTACGTCGTGGTCTGGGCCTAAACAGGTGACGCAGTAAGAATGAAAATCTCTGTGAGGTATTTGCTTTCCACAGGCAAGACAATTGTTAACTTTTTCTGACATCGGTTACAGCAAGAAAAAAGGATCCACAACGGGGTACTAGGCCTTAGAAGACTTCAGTATTATTCAATTCGTAAATGAAAATTCAGGTAGCGGCCAACCGGCACTTGCAAACTGCTTTGGGTTCGGGCTCCTTGGCAAGAAAGAGTGATGTAATGGCGTCGGCTGCCTGTTTTTATACCCCTGATGACCTGACATCAGTCCCGGAGTGACAGCATCTGACGCATAAATACTAAGTCTCTGGTATTCGGGGGGACTGAGGGCTACCTGCAGGCAGATAACCCAAGTGTGATGACTGCAACAGTGAAACAAGAAGAACTTCAAGGTTTCAGTGAAATGTAGAGTCTCTTGAAGGTGGCAGACAGTGCAGGCATAATGTAATGAACTGGGCAACTTCACAAATGCACTCATTCAATCAATTTAACTGGCAATGGGGCCAGGGTGATTTATGCCATACCTCTTACATCTGGAAGTACACAACAGGGCCAAGGTGCTTTGCACCGTATCTCTCACACCAAGAAAGACCTAGGCTTAACAAAATGTCTAGCTAGGACGTGTTAAGTAAGGAAGATTGCAGAGTGACTGTTGACTGTTGGAATGTAATGTGTTTAATGGAGGCGAGCCAACACTGCCAGCATTTACAGCACAATAACTAGAGGTATACTTGTGTATTTTCCTTTCAATATCCAACTACACAGGCAAAAAGAATGACGTCCCAGGAAAAACAGCAGGCTTTGGCTACTAGTTATCCAGTTTATTTCATCCGCCATTGACTTTCAGTTCCAAGATCTGGATAAATGATTTCTGTTAATGGCTATACTCCTTTTCACCATGGATAATACATGTTAAAGAAACACTGGTACAGTAGTGATTACAGAGCATTCTCAAGCTAAAGGAAACAGAGAGACAGCATAATGTCAGCAGTACTGAAACAACATAAAGAAACAGACAGCATAGCAATGCAAAGAGGAAGAACACATTTAATTACAACAAAACAAATTAGAATTTTACAAAAATTCTCACAAAACATGTGTCTATATCTGCTGATTTTAAGCTTTTCTGAATGTGAAGTAAGCAGCACAGTACAGGAGATAGCCCTACAGTCTCACAGTGGTTGGTTCTCCAGTTTGGTTACTGGCAAGAATTTCTTTCCTTTTCTGTAGAGTCCATATTTTTTCCATGTGTTTGTGTAAAATTTCCCCAGGTGCTCTAGTTTACGAGTAACATACTAAAGACATAGCTGTGGATGAAATGGAAATGTTCTAAATTGCCTGAAGGTGCTTGCATGGTACTCGCACATGTGTGTATGTGTCTGTGTATGCGTGCATGCATGTGTGTCTGATACTGGACACGTGTGTGTATGTTCTGCAAAGGACTGGCATAATACCCAGAATTAGTCTTCTGCTTTGCGCTCAGTGAATACTGGGATAGGCTCTAGCTCAATGTGATCTTATAAAGAAGATAAGTTCAGAACTATGAATGAATTAATGTGAGGTCTTCCGACATTCATTTACTCATTCAGTTATTAAACTACATGGGCAGGCTAGAGCCTATTCCAGCATTCATTTAATTTAACATGGCACTGGGCAATAACATTGCTGGTCTAAGTATTAAATGGTCAGAGTGTCTCCAGCAGGAAATCCCTCTTTCATTCTCTTGGGCTTTACACAACTCTAGACCTATTTTAACCACAACAGTGCCTTGTATCAAGGGACATTCTTGGGAACACACTGACAGAATGCCTTCTTAAGATGGTCTAACAGTTCCAAATGATAATCTAAATTTTACTTTAGGAAATCAAGTACTAGGATCCTTGATACAAGTATAATGATAGTTGTACACTGGGGTAGGGTTACCACCTGTCTCACTTTGCAAGGGACAGTCCCTCTTTGGGCAGTTGTGTCATGACAAAAAAATATTAAAAATGGCAAATGTCCTGATATTGTAGGACATAATTATGTCCCATATTTTATGTAATAGTTGCATAAAATAGTTATTTCTGTATCTAAAATCCCTAAATGTTACAAGAAACAGAATAAGCAACTAAACTGTTACAAGAATAAACTTTTATTTAGGCAAACAAGTTAAGTTCTATCCTTTGTACTGACCGTGGGTATGTGTCGGCCTGTAAAATCTGCGTGGTGTCCCGAAAATGTCCCACTTTGGCCATTTGAAAAGGTGGCAACCCTAACACTGGGGGGGTGCTCCCTGAAACTTGTTTCTGGTACTCAAAAGGAGCAACTCACTATTTGTTTCACTGGAAGTGGTAATGGCCACCAGACATGTAGGAAGAGTCCAACAACAAGATATCATACAGGACTCAATGGCTATGGTAACAACGTTAATTCAATAAATCCTGATGGATACAGTTGCACACCATGAGGCCAGTAAATAATATGACTTGCAGAAATTTCAGACCACCTTAATGTAAATCACCAGCAGCTGCAAGACAATCAGGATATTTTAAGACTGCATTTCCACTAACCCAGTCTGTTGCAAAATCCACTCATCATGTGTAATTTTAAGTTTTACAAGCTCAGAAGTAAGAGTTGGAGGAATAACCTCAGAATCATCATGTTACCTGAAAAAAAGAAGGGGGCTATCCCATGGCAGTATTCAGGAAATAGCTGGTTCAAGTTTTTCAACAAAGTAGCACCCCACAATTAAAGAAACGGCATACAAGGTATCCTCAAAAGTGCATATCCAACATACCCAAGTCTTCCATTTTTGACATTTTGGATTATCATGACAGAGACATGCTTCTGAGGAGAGTAAAGGAGCAAGGTATTCATTCCCAGCTAGCTATAGCATGTGCCAGGTTGCTCCTGACTACAGCAATGCCATGTTTACTAAAAGAAAGGACGTGGAGTTAAGTGCTTAAAAAATCAAGGGGCTGGAGAACAAGAGCCAGTTTAAATGCTCAAGCTACACTTACTATTTTTGATCCTCTTAGTGATGCAGAAGCCATGCCACACTGAACACCCTGAGTAGTAGGAAGACACAGCAAAAGGAAAGAACAGTGATTTAATAGGGACTTTAGATCAATATACCAGCATTAAAAGGACAGAGTTATCCATCCATACAATTCCAGGCAAACTGACCAAGGAGACCAGAATAAAGGTTTCTGCACTACATATTCCTGTTTCTTCATGAAAGGTCCCAGGACTCGTAGTATGCTAACACTTTTTCAGGCAGACTTTGCTAACTCTAACTGGTTTGCCCAATTACAAAAGTAAAGTGAGGATGAAGAGGAATCCATGATATTTGACAATCCAAACTCCACTCCTTTGGAGCTTGTTATGCTAAACTCAGCAGAGGAAAGGCTGGATAGATTTAAAACTAGGGCAAAAAAGTCACTAATGGAACAGTCACCATGTAAAACCCTGGCCTGCTAGCTTCTTTTCTGTGCACTTGGAGGCTCTTTCTATGAAATATCTTGTGTCAGTTAATGACAGTTTCTCCAGTTTGGACTAAACTGATGCATTCTCAGTTTTTTCAATACTGAACTTTAAGTATTTTAGTTTTACTAGTTTATGGGGACATGCTGGTTATTGGTTAAACTGGTATGATTTAATTTCTGAAATGGCCACCAGGGCAGAAGGTCTGCGCGGTTGAAGGGCTTAAGCAGACTAAATAATCCTTTGGGATTTGCAAGGGCAAGACCTGCTCTCTTTTGGCAATCTGCTCACAAACTGAATAGTCTGTGCATATTACTAGTTGACACAGGAAGGGTAACATGCAGTATGGTATACATATCTACTTGTTCTTTCTTTTTTTCTGTGAGATGAACAACATGTTTAATGTTTTAATGTTTCAAATGAGGTGTTCTGGTTTGTCGTCCTCTCCCCCCGGCAAATCCATGGTGTCACTGCAATGTTACTCTTAGCATGGTTAGACACTGACTTTTTAAGAGGAGGGGAGGAACTGTACGGTTTGACTAGGTTGTATTTAGTACCTAACTAAGACTAAATTAAAGCTGATGTCATGACTCAAGGAGGTGCAACAGCAGCGGAGTGTAAATATGATTTTAGGTTCACAGGTAGTTATTAGGCATGCAATCCAGCAGGCCACTGTGGAGCCAAACCCAATTTTCCAGTTGCCCCACAGCATTTTCTTGTTCTGTTACTTGCTCAGATTTGCACAGTAGGTAAAAAGAGGCTGACAGAATCAAACTATGGACTATAGGGAAAGCAAGTTGTTAGCAGCTCACAGCTTTAATCCTCTGTGCTAACTGCCAGACTGAATTAATCCAACCTTCTGGCATTGGAACAGAATCCAGAGCCTTCTAAAATGAAAGAATCAAATGCAACAGTGCTACCAATTGAGGCCCTGATAAGTTAAAATAAACTAAAAGTTGATTAAGAGGCATTACACTCTGACTTACAGCTTTCAGATCTGAGAGCTTGTGTGTGAAGTCCTGGAGATATGCTGACTTACATTTATTTTCCCCATTAATTCCTGCTTTTTAGTTTTACTCTATTCTTTTGCACATTTTCATGGTTTTCTCTGATTTTCCTGAGTTGTAAAGTGAAGAACTTTTTTCTGGAAGAGTGATTTCTGTCCTTAAAGCTGTGCAAGTTTTTTTTAAGGAAGTAAATGGAGCTAGTGAGTACATCAACAGAAATGTGCACAATTAAACTTAAGGGGTATTCACCAAGCTGGATTCCACACACATTGATAAAAAGTCAATCAAGGTAGGCAATTTCTCAAAGCAGGAAATTACTGAAAGGCATGATGTGGAGCTTATCATGTTTTCTAGGAATGTCAGAGGTTTGGCAAACGACAATTGGAAAGCTTGCAGAGAGTGCCTTTTAAACACTGTTTCTAAAGTAATTATGATCCTGGAGATTAAATTAAAAAAAAAAAACAAATGGTTGACAAGTCTTTTAAACAGCTGAAAGACTGGTAATCAGTGAAATTTCATTAAAAAGCACACTTATCAACAAACATAGTGGTAAAAGCATATTTCAACTGGATCCTGGTAGACCAGAAGGGAGATAAGAAGAACATGAGGGTACTAGGAAAAGCTGAAAGACAGTTAGGGACCATAATGTTATGACCCTTTTACAGACACATGTAGGATGATGTACTTCTAATGCAGGAATGCTTTACAGAATAAGACAGAACAGAAGGTGGGGGAGGAAAAATGTAATGCTTCATTGGAACAAATCCTAAACAGGCTTCCAGCGGTGAGAACTTTCTTACCTAGGATAAACCAGATATTAAAAGAATATATCAAAGAATATAATCTGGCAGATGTTGAGGCATAACCATGTAAAATTTCAGAACTTGGTAGAACAAGTTCATAAACATTGAGGGTAGAACACATTCATAAACATTGAGACCTGATGGCCAAAAAAGACAGATTTACATATACCAAGTTTAAGATTGCCATGTCTGAGAATATACATTTTCTTCAAGGTATAGTGATCCCAGAGTTGATATATCTAAGACTGGGGTCTTGCAGGACTGTTTGTAAGCTTCTTCGCCCCCCCAAGCCTTTCTGTGTTGGAGGGAAGCCTTCTAGCTTATCAGTGGGAGTGGTAAGCACTAGGTAGCCTATCTACCACAAGAGGAGTGGTTTCTGGCCCAATAGTTCATTGGCAGTTTGGGCAGTTTTTTCCATCTCTTTCAACTTTCTGATTTAAAAGCCCACATTTGCACTTGTTTCCCACCTTTCCTATAACTAGTCTAGTCCAGATACAGATTTGCTGCATCCAGGACTGTTTGTAAGCTTCTGAGCCCCACAAGTCTTTCTGTGCTGAAGGGAAGACTTCTAGCTTATCAGTGAGAGTGGTAAGCAATAGGTAGCCTATCTACCGCAAGAGTGGTTTCTGGCCCAGAAATTGTAGTTTATTGGCCGTACGAGCAGTTTTCCATCTCTTTCAACTTTCTGGTCTAAAAGCCCGTGTTTGCACTTTTCCTGCCTTTTCTGTAACTATTCTAGTCCAGATACATATTTGCTGTATCCAGGACTGCTTGTAAGCTTCTGAGTGGTACCAAAGACTGCTCTTCAGTTTTTTTCCTTAGATCTGCTAGTTCTCTCCTCTCCTGCACTTTTACTAGCGTATTAGTCTAGCACTTTACCAAACTTCTTGTAGCAATTATTGTGGCACACAAAAGTGCTGTCAGCACTAAATGTTCTACAAGGAAACAGCTCCAGTACTTATTAATGTCCACCCCTCCAGGCATGTCTAAAGGTCAGTTCCCTGAGCTTTCTCCTATTAACCTGGTGAACTTGGGCATCCTGAGGCAATGTAGCAACTCCCTCATGTACACTGCCTTCTCCTCTTACCTCCCAACACTCAGACTTGCGAGAGACGCACTTATATATCCAAATTGGAAGCCACGCACTCTCCAGCCAAGACTGGAATAGCTGGACAAGAGGAGAAAGTCAACACTTGCACCACACCACATAGAACACACAGCCCTCCAAAACACACACCAGCACTGCCTCCACATAAAAACACAAACCACACACCCACTTTCGCGGAGGCTCTCAATAAAACTCTACCCAAACAGCAGAGACCTCTAAGGCAGAAACACACTCGACCACCACAACACAACACTAATAATGAGACACATGACTCTCCTAAACAGTGTGCCACTCAACCAAAGCCCCCTAAGGCAAAACAGTATGCCCAACACACTAGTCATAGGTGACTCGATAGTGATGCACACTGATGTCCCACTCACTAAGTTGAATAAGGAGAAAGTAACAGTCAGCTGCCAGGATCTGCCTGCACATGCACTCAGGTCTCTCAACAAAAGATACAAATAAGACTCAGTCATTGTACATGTGGATGTGAATGACCTGAGACATACCTCCTTGGACTACATGAAGAGAGACATGGAGGAGCTTTCGGATTATGTAGCCCAGGCGGGTATGACCCTAGCCCGGAGCAGCATCCTACCATCACCCAGAATGATACCACAGTACAAGCAGAAAATGATTGATTTTAACAATTGGCTAAGTTTCTGGTGTCACTCTAAGGGGATCCAGTATCTGTCTGCCTGAGATGACATGATTGACAGACCTCGATGCTTTGCCAGAGATGGCCTGCATCTGTCACCCCTGGACTTCCAGATACTGGCCAAGGCTCTTACCACCCCTACAGTGCCTTTTTTAGGTGGTGTTCCAAAGACCAAATTACCACCATAACAGCTACAAACAAATGCAATCTGAGGGTCATGCTGCTCAATGTTAGAAGTCCAAATCTCAAAATGCATTCACTCAAAGCACTCCTTAAAATGGAGAACATTGACATTTGTGCTGTAACAGAAACCTGGTTCAAGGCAGCAGAAAGCACCCCTACACTACCAGGCTATAATTCTTTCCCCACCTTTCAGCCCCAGAACTTAGACCGAAGCTCCAAAGGCAGTGGTGTTTCCATATTTATGAAGGATACACACACCTCCAAACTGGTAGTCCAACATAACGCATCAGAGACACTTCAGGTGCAGTTAACACTGGGTAAGACAGCAATTCAGGATGTAGCCTGCTACAGGTCCCCAACCATGTCGCAAGACTCCCACTCCACATTCCTAAGCAGCCTGGAAAATATTAGGGTCCAACTTAACACTCTCATACTAGGCAACTTTAACTACCCCTCCATTAACTGGGAAAACTACTCATGTACCAATACAGTTGCCAACATTTACTGGAGTTCAATAATTACAATGCCCTGGACCAGTTCTTACCCCCACTAGAGGTAGCAACATCCTTGACCTGGTCATTACTAACATGGGCAACTGTTGCTCTACACCCTGATTAGATCTGACCATAAAATAATCACCTTGGAAATCCACATCCCTCCTACCCCCCCCCCGCCCACAAAGGTAACCACAATGAAAAACATCTCCAAAGCTAACTTTGGGCTCCTAAAAATAGAGATGGCTAACTTCACGGCATCCATGCAAATGGGGAATAGCTGCATGACTGCCGAATCATACACCAAGGCACTGTATAAACACGTAGACAAATTCATGGATCTCGCCATACCCAATAGAACCAAGACGCTCTCCTCCAAAAAAAGGAAGCCAATCTGGTGGTCCCCTGCCATAAACAAACTCTACAACAAAAGGAGGAAACTGGTGCAGAATAAGGTGAAGTGCCAAGATTGGAAAAACTCGCTTATCAGCCTCAACAAAAAGTTGAAATCCCTTATCAAATCCTCTAAAGCTAGCTATGAAAACAGAATTGCAGCAGACAGTAAAAGACAACCACAAGGCCTTCTATAGTTATGTAAAGAATCTCCACGGCAATACCCAGATTTGCTCTGAGCTACTGCACAATGTTACCTCCTATACCGAGCCAAAAGATATTGCCAATATACTGGCTGAATGATTCAGTGCCAACTTTACCCGTCTCTTCCCCCAAAGGACCAATCACAACACCAGTAAATTACCACGCACCCAGTATTACTGCTGCACAGGTAAAAACTTTACTAAACGCGCACCTAAAAACATACTGGCTATGCCCTTGCAACTCCCATTCTAATATCACCCACCACATCCAACCACTACTTTTCTTTCCACTCCACTAACTACCTTGATTATAGCAAGATCAGATGCTCATAAGCCTAGTACTTATTATACAGCAGGAACTTCTTATTGTAACATTTGTTAATGTCTGTTATGTACTTCACAGATAAAGATTCTAGTTGTCTATTGATGTACTGTGTTCTTCATCTGTAAATATGTTGTAAGTAATTGCAAAGTTAAATTGTTAATCGCTATGTAATCCAATGTAACTACTGTCTGCTTATTTTAACTGTGGAGCTATTCTCCCCGGGCCTCCGCTGAAAATGGACCTACGTCCAGTCGGACACTCCCAGTCAACAAATGTACATAAATAAATAAATAAAATAAATAAAACAGCACTGACCAAGACCAAGAATACAGCTTCTATGGGACCTGACAATATCCCTGGCTATGTTCTACATGAACTACAGAGTGAACTGGCACCTCACCTGTGTGTCCTCTTCAATCACAGCCTCAGCTCAGGCTTTGCCCCTACTGAAAGGCGCACTGCTACAGTCATCCCTCTCCACAAAGGAGGAGCGACTACAGACCTTGAGAACTATCGCCCCATTAGCCTGATGAGTCTGATATGCAAAGCTATGGAACACATCATCATGAACCTAATAAACAAGGATATATGGAATCTCTAAACTCTGGATCCCACACAGTTTACTTTTGTTAAGGGTAGATCATGCCTGCTAAACTTGGTCGACTTCTTTGAGTCAGTCACCAGAGCTGTGGATGAAGGCAAGGTGGTTCATAAAGCCTACCTTGATCTGGCCAAGGCCTTTGATACCATTCCCCAGTCAGCAATCATAGAAAAACTCACTAAGCTAGGCACCAACCCCTATATCACTAGGTGGGTTGCAAACTGGCTCACAGATAGAACCCACAGTGTATAAGTAGCTGACTCCAAGTCAGACTGCTGACAGGTCAAGCGTGGAGTCCCACAGGGTTTGGTCCTGGGTCCTCTCCTGTTTGGTATCTACTTCTCTGATGTCCAGGCCAACACGAAGGGACTCTGGATGACAAAGTTTGCAGGCGATTGCAAGTTGGGAGCGATTATTAACTCCCCAAGTGATGTTGACATCCTACAGAATGGCCTCTCTGAGACCAACGACTGATGTCAGAACCATGGCCTTAAGCTCAATGCCAAAAAATGTGTCGTTATCCCCTTTGGGAAAAACCTAGTTCCCATGAATTACCACACTGATGGTAGTCCACTGAATGCAGAAGGCGTTATAAGAGATCTGGGAAAACAGGTTGACAGCAACCTCTCTTGATCACCACATTGCCACTGTGGTCAGAAAGTCCTTCTATGTGGCACATCTCATTACTAAGGGTTTTGCATCAAGGAAGAAAGGTCATTGTCTCCCTCTACTCTTCCCTCATTAGGCCAATCAGAGTACAATGCCCCATTTGGCATGTACCTCACTAGACACCTGGAACAATTGGAGAGGCCACAAAAGTACCTCACAAAGAGGATCCCAGGCCTTAAACACTTGCCCTATATGGACAGACTCAAAAAACTCCAACTATTCTCTGTCTCATATCGCCTACTTAGAGGGAATCTCTAATTGACTTACAAAGCCATGTCTGACCCAGCTCTGTTAGAAATGCTACATCTAAAGAAATTCCAATCCCTCCGCACACACGCTCCAGAGACCTCAACCTCATTACCACAATCAACAGAATGTACTGGAGGGACAGGTTCATAACCCAGAGACTGTCCATGCTATGGAATAAACTTCCCATACATGTCAAGCAGAATCTTGATGAGTGGATGGGAAATATAAAATTCACCCTGGGGATAACTCCAGTGGCTCTACTTGACAGAGGCACTGGGAACTAAGGTCGGTGGCATGATGTCAGGGTAATCCTATGGCTGGGTTTGTAAAGGCCCCAGGGCCATTAGCCTAGTACACACCTATGAACCTATCAGGGGTAGAGGGGCTTGCCCCCTGCAAAAAAAGAAGTTAAAAGGAGAAGAGTAATGTTCAAGATTAGCTCTTCTCCTGGATTTTCAATTTTTTTTTTTGTCTGTCAGCAGTATGACTGCCAACATTTCAATAGAGAGCCTTATGGAGAGTGCTTCATCTGATGGATTCTGATAATAGTTCCCTTGCAAAGTCTAGTTAGCAGACTGGATTACTGCTTTGTCAATTCCAGTACATTTCTCTTGGTACACACAATACAGCCCGTATTAATATCACTCTAGTGTTAGATTTGCTATCTTAAATATGGGCATCACCATCTACCACCTCCCCCTTTCTTTTTCAGTTCCAGAAGTAGCAGTAGTTTTTCTGTGAGATGAGGGATACTATATAAATATCCTGGAGAAATATCCTGAGCAACCTTAGTAATGCACTGTACTGATAGGAGTACTATAAAACCCATACCAGATATACAGACACTCAATGGACACAGAAGGAAAAGATCCAGACCTGAGGAGAATGCTAAGGTGGCAGAAAAGAGCATTAAATAAATGTAGATGGCATATTTCAAAGGCACACTTCAGAGTTAGATTACAAAGTTTTTGAAAAAAATGCATGGAGCGAAAACTTTCATTTATCCAGGAAAGGAAGAAATGTTGGCTTGCTGTACAAATCCATAATTCCAAGTTAAGATCTCACAGGGCTGTAACACAGGACTCATAGCCAGTAATCAGATTTTGGTTAATATAAGGAAATTAAACTGTTCCAGAGCCACTCTGTGGAGAGGGACTTAGAGAACTAGAACTACCAAAATGCCCTCAGGGAAAGTCATATGGCCAGACGTCATATTTAGAGTATTTTACAAGGAATTCAAATGTATTATTAGTTGACCACTCTGGTATCTTTTCTTTTTGTTCAGGAAAAGGACATCTCACAGATTCCTCTTCACTTGTTATTATTCTTCTATTTCCAAAAGAGAGTAAAGCCATTTTGGATCTGGTCTTCTACAGACCAATAACCCCTTATTCAAACAGAAGGGAATTCTGGTCAAAATAGTGGCTAAGATACTGCAGTCTCTGCTGTCAAAAACTATGCATGCAAATACTTCCAATCAAAAATCCTACATGTTCTATATTTCACTGTATACTTGGGAGGTGTAAATATGTCCTACCATTGTTCCTTTGCAAAATGTCTTTTCGGTCTATCATCCAAAACTTTTCTAACCTTCTCTAATTGATTTTTATATTTATCAGTTTCTCTTCTAGGCTCAACTAAAAATTCTACCAGAGCTGGTCTTTTACTTAGCACACCCCATCAATCCCTAGTACAGAAGGAATGTCTAACCTGTAGTTCAAACTTCTGCCTGGCTTTATCCCTCTCTTTTGCTTTTCTCTCCCTCATTATTTGCTCTCAATATCATTGTTCCTTTGCCAATTTTCTCCAACAAATTCCACGTAATCCTACTTGCAACCACCCCTATTTGCAAATACTCCTTCCTCTACTCCCTCACTGGCTTATTCTAAAAATACTTTCTGCTACTTTATGAATATAATATTCAATAAGGTTGTTGTTATTCTCCTTAAGGAGCTGCATGCAAAATTATATTCTCTACTTATTTCTCAAACTTCCCTATTTTATCATCATCACCCCTTTTTACTTTGATTAATAACCTTCTGTTTCTAGTAGATACATGAGCATTAACTGCTTATTTCTACAGTATCCATTCAAGTCAGGTAATCTAAACACATTGCTCTATGGGGAGGATCAACTTATCCCAGTTAAAGTTTGCTCTCGTCCCCTCCCAAATATATTTCTTCAGCTCTACTAGTCATCATCCACAATTTATCCTCTCACTGATAGAAATATACATGACCTGCATCTAAAATTAAAGGGACTAAATCATTTCACTGCTTGTATCTTACTATCGATATCCATAATCAAGGGCTTCCAGTTCCTCAGCTTTTGTGTCTCTTCCCAGATATCCTTATCTGCCATAACACCTAAATACTTCATCTTATTGTGTCCCCATAAATCAGATATGATTACGTTATTGATCAATATTATTTACTTCTGTGTGTCCACTGTGGCATTCTTACTAGATCTGCAAAATGTGTTCAATTATGCTGAAATGGAATTTTGTGTGGAAAGTATGAAAGCTTTTGGTACTGACAGCCCTTTTCTACAGATGTGATACAAATTATACAAGAACACCAGGACTTGGTTGACTATGAGTTGTGTGTGCTCACCTCTTTTGACATATCAAGAGGTACAAGGAGGAGTGCCCAATGTCTTAGAGGTTCAAAGGTAAACAGGGGACCATGGAAGTAAATATTCTGGGAAGAAATAGCCAGTGAATAGATATGACTAGGCTTGTATAGCCCCTAGGGCCAATAGCCTAGTACCAACCTATGAACCCATGAACCTATTAGTCTGTAGATTACAAGTCTAGTCAATAACCAGAAATCAGAATGAAACCCTGTAACTTGTACCTCTGAAGTGAAGACCTTAACTATTACGACATCCCTTTCTGTTTATCTTTTCGATCAAAAATTTTGACATGTAAACTCAAGTAATAGCACATCTTAAGTATCCAGACTACTGCCAGCAAAAACCTATTTCATTACATGGTTCAGAGTTGAAGGGGTGGTTTGGATGAAAAAAACCCCACTGCTCATTTACTAGGGCTCAAAGTTAACCAGTGAGAATCTGCCCTATTTCCACTGCATGATAAGCAGTAAAGCACAGGTGAGTAAGTAAACGTGCAATAACCATTGATGTTCAAATGATCACTTTTGTAGCACCCTATGCTATATGGGTTATACCCTGCATAGCATATAACAGCTGGCCAGATTCCAAAGTCTCAGGGCACTTTCCATGTGCCCAAACCATTAGTCGGTTCAAGCTGAGCTGATTAAAACATGGATTTGGCCACCAAGCCCTTCAGAGATTTCATGTCAATTGAGAGAGGGAGGCTGAGGCCTCAGAGGATGTTGCTAGGAACAACTACAATCAAATGTCTGCACCTTGGCATAAACACATTAAAAACAAAAGGTGAGTAACACCTGTAGAAATAAGGAAAGAGTGGGACTTTGGATGCAGATCCTAAGGAGAATAACAGACATACATAATATTATATTCATAAAGTAGCAGAAAGTATTCTAAGAGCTAAGCCAACACAAGAATTGAGAAAGAAGAGTTTGCAGATTGGGATGATTGCAATTAGGGGTACACAGAATAGGCAAGAGGGGGCTAGAATTTATTGGCGTATACTAGCAAAGGAACCAAGGCACTGAGAGCAAGTTAACTAGAGACAGACCCTGGAAATTACCGGCCCATTAGCTTAACAAGCCTTATCTGCAAAGCTATGGAGAGGATCATCATGGACCTCATAAATAAAGACATAGGGAATTTGCAGACTTTGGACCCAACCCAGTTTGGCTTTGTCAAAGGCAGATCATGCCTTTTAAACTTGGTTGACTTTTTCGAAACAGTCACCAAAGCCATTGATGAGGGAAAGGCAGTCCATACAGCCTACCTCGATCTGGCGAAGGCCTTCGATACAATACCCCACTCGGGTATCATTGAAAAACTCATCAGCTTAAATGTTAACCCATACATCACAAGATGGGTTGCAAACTGGCTGAGTGACAGAACCCACAGGGTCAGAGTTGCTGGTGCCATGTCAGACTCAAAGCCTGTCACAAGTGGTGTCCCACAGGGCTCAGTCCTGGGCCCACTCTTGTTTGGCATCTACTTTTCAAGTACAAGCAAACACAGGAGGGTTATGGCTGACAAAGTTTGCAGATGACTGCAAACTGGGTGCCGTAGTCGAAAACACATCTGACACAGATATCCTTCAGAAGGGTCTCACAGAAACGGATGACTGGTGCCAGAGCCATGGCCTAAAGTTAAATGCCAAAAAATGCATAGTCATACCCTTCGGGAAAAACAAGGTTACCCCTAGCTACCATATAGGTGGTAATCCTCTGAGCACAGAAGAAGTTATCAGGGACCTGGGGACCCACGTTGACAGTAGCCTGTCATTCGACACCCATGTAGCTAAAGTAGTTAGGAAGACCTGCTACATTGCCCACCTCATCATGAAGGGATTCACATCTAGATCAAGGGAGGTCATAGTCTCCCTATACTCATCACTCATCAGACCAATGATTGAGTACAATGCCCCATTCGGAATGTATCTGACCCGACACTTGCAGCAGCTAGAGAGGCCACAAAAGTTCCTCACCAAAAGGATAAAGGGTCTCAAAAATCTGTCCTATGCTGCCCGACTGAAAGAACTCCAGCTCTATTCAGTCGCTTACTCAGAGGTGACCTTTGCCTGACATACAAGGCCATGTCAAACCCAGAGTTGATGAATATGCTTCACCTCAAAAAATCTAGATCCGTCAGAGCCACAAGGGCGGGAGACTTAAACCTCGACACAGCTATAAATAGGACGTGCTGGAGGGATAGATTCATCACCCAAAGACTCCCTATGCTGTGGAACAAAATCCCAGTATATGTGAGGCAGAGCACCTCGCTGGCCTTGTTCAAGAGAAATCTTGACCAATGGATTGGAGATCGCAGATATACTCCAGGGATTACCTCAGTGTCACTGCTAGACAGAGGCACAGCAAAATAATGGGTATAGTTCCCCATACAAAAGGGGTGGCTTAAGCCACAAAACTATGGGCTAGGCTTATAAATGCCCTCGGGCAGATAGCCTAGTATGAACCTATGAACCTATGAAGAAGACATTTGGAGAGCAGGCTAGAGACTTCCTTATCAGGGATTGATATCAGAATATAGGCAAAGAGAAGGGGATACGGGAATCCCAAATGAAAGACCTGCTCTGGTAGAGTTTTTAGTTGAACCCAAAACAGACTTTGATGCTAAAAGGGGATAATTAGTAGGGCATATAAAATACTGCACAATAAGTAAAGGAATAAGAGAAAGCTAGAAAAAAAAAGGAAAGAGAAACTGAAAAAGCAATTCACAAAGAAAAAAATGGGAGGACAAAGGTACAACTCCCAGGTATGCAACAAAGTCTAGAAGATTTAGGATTTTCACTTGGAAGTGCTTTTGCATAGGTATTTTTAAACCCCAAGCAGACTCCAAAGAATTTCTCCTCAAGTATAAGGAAAATGCTGTAGGTGAGATGGGGAAGAAAAGTGCAACTTGGAACTTGCGTTTTGGGAGTGTAATAATTTGACAGACTTAAAAAAATTCTCTGAAGAGTACTCTGTCCGAAATAATGGGTATGCAAATGGATGTAACTAAGGAAATTATTTTTTCAGCTGGGATTCAAGACATGAACTGTCTAGACATAGTAACATTGTCCATGTTGGTTTGAATGACCTGAGATGTACCTCCCTAGACTACATTGAAAAGAGACATGGAAGAACTCTTGGATCATGTAGCCCAGGCAGGTATGACCTTAGCCCTGAGTAGCATCTGCCATCACCCAGAATGATACCACAATACAAGGACAAAATGATTAACTTCAACAATTGGCTAAGCTTCTTGTGCCATTCTAAGGGGATCCAGTGTCTGTCTGGGACGACATTATCAACAGACCACGATGCTTTGCCAGAGATGGCCTGCACCTGTCACCCCTGGGATTCTGGATACTGGCTATGGCTCCTGCCACCCCTATAGTGCCTTTTTAGGCAAGGTTCAAATGACAAACTCACCACCGTAGCAGGTATATGCAAGCAAAATCTCAGGGTAATGCTACTCAATGCTAGAAGTCTAAACCTCAAAATCCACTCACTTGAGGAACTCCTTAAAATGGAGAACATCGACATCTGTGCAGTGACAGAGACCTGGTTCAAGGCTCCAGAGAGCACCCCTGCATTACCATCCTATAACTCATACCACACCTTTCGGCCACCTAACCTGGACCGAAACACTAAAGGAGGAGGCATTTCCATATTCATTAAGGATATCAACACCTCCAGGCTAGTTGCTCAACATAATGCATCCAAAATTATCCAAGTGCAACGAACACTGGGCAAGACTACAATCCACATTGTAGCTTGTTACAGATCCCCCACCATACCCCAGGATGCCCACTCCATGTTTCTTGATATACTGGATAATATTAAGGTACAGCCCAATACCCTAATAATGGGCAATTTCAACAACCCCACCATCAACTGGGAAAACTATTCATGTACTAACTCATTTGTTCAACGCTTTCTGGAATTCATAAACTCCAGAGCCCTGGATCAGCTTGTCCAAACCCCCACCAGGGGCAACAATATCCTGGACCTGGTCATTACCAATATGGGCAACTGATGCTCCATGCCAGAGGTCAACTCCTCGCTGGTCAGATCCGACCACAAGCTAATCACCCTAGACATCAATACCCCCCCCCACCCCATTAAGGAAACCACTGTAAAAAACTCTCCAAAGCCAACTTTGTGCTTCTTAAGACAGAAGTGGCAAGCTTCACGACACCCATACAGATGGAAAATAGAGGTATGACTGCTGAATCCTATACAAATGCATTGTATAACCGCATACACGAGTGCATGGATTGTGCCATCCCCAAACAGCTAGTTACGAAAATAAAATCGCCACTGATTCTAAAGACAACCACAAAGCATTCTACAGCTATGTCAAGAATCTCAATGGTGACACTCAGATCTGCTCTGAGCTACAGCACAATGGCACTAGATATATAGAACCAACTGGTATTGCCAACATCCTGGCAGATAGGTTCAGTGTAACCTTCACCCCCCCCTCCCCCCAAAGGGCCCATCACTACAACTGAAGAATGCAAAACCCCTGTAATCGTGGCTGCACAAGTAAAGACCGCACTCTCCAAAGCCAAGAACACAGCATCCATGGGACCGGACAACATCCCAGGCTGTGTTCTGCATGAACTAAAAAATGAACTGGCACCCCACCTAAGTACTATATTCAATCACAGCCTCACTTCAGGCTTTGTGCCTACTGAATGGCGCACAACGATGGTTATTCCACTCCACAAAGAAGGTGCCACCACGGACCCCAGGAACTACTGCCCCATTAGCCTGATGAGCCTAATCTGCAAGGCCATGGAACGTATCATCTTGGAGCTTATAAACAAGGACATAGGTAGCCTCCAAACTCTGGACCCCACTCAGTTTAGGTTTGTAAAAGGTAGGCCATGTCTCCTAAACTTGACTGACTTTTTTGAAGCAGTCACCAGAGCCGAGGACTAGGGTAAGGTGGTGCACACAGCCTATCTTGACCTTGCCAAGGCTTTCAACAACATCCTCCACTCTGGAATTATAAATAAACTCACTAGACTGGGCATAAATCCCTATGCCACAAGATGGGTGGCCAACTGGCTCACTGACAGAACCCACACAGCGAAAATAGCCGACTCCAAATTCAATTTCAGACCAGTGACAAGTGGAATACCACAGGCCTCAGTCCTGGGTCCTCTCCTGTTTGGCATCTACTTCTCAGAAGTCCAGGCTAATACAGCAGGTCTTTGGCTAATGAAGTTCACAGACTGAAAACTAGGTGCCATAATAGAATCGCCTAATGATGTGGACATTCTACAAAGGGGCCTCACTGAGACTGATGCTTTTTGTCAAAGTCATGGTCTCAAGCTCAATGCCAAGAAGTGCACTGTCATCCCCTTTGTGAAACGCACTGTACCCATGAACTACCACATCGGCGGTAGCCTACTAAACACCAAAAGTGTGATAAGAGACCTTGGGACACAGGTGGACAGTAGTCTCTCCTTTGATAATCACATAGCCACAGTAGTCAGGAAATCCTTCTATGTGGCACACCATCACAAAGGGGTTCACCTCCAGAAAAAAACAGGTCATTGTTCCTCTCTGCTTACCCTCATCAGACCCATTATAGAGTACAATGCCTCATTTGGCATGTACCTTACAAGACATCTACAACTAGAAAGGCCACAGAAATACCTCACTAAGAGGATTACTGGCTTCAAACAGATGCCATATGCAGACCATCTCAAAAAACTCCAGCTCTACTCCGTTGCTTATCACCTACTCAGAGGCGACCTCTGCCTAACATACAAAGCCATGTCAAACCATCTGTTGGATATGCTACACTTAAAGAAACCCCAATCCCTCCAAGCCACAAGCTCCAGGGACCTAAACCTTGCCACCAAAATAAACAGAACATGCTGGAGGGATAGAGTCCTGTCCCAGAGACTTCCCATGCTCTGGAACAGACTACCCATTCATGTCAAGCAAAGCTCCTCATTAGCCCGCTAAGAAAAATCTCGACAATTGGAAGGGAAATAGGAAATTCACCACAGGGATCACTTCTGTGGCTCTGCTAGACAGGGGTTGCAGGAAAATAACTTTCTTGGGTAGCGAAAGACAGAACTTTTTTGGCTAGGCTTATATAGGCCCCAGGGTTGAAAGGTTAGTACCTACCTATGAACACTGTAGGGTAGATTTCACACTAATTTTAGAAAAAACTTTAACTATCTAACTGTAATTCCCTGACTATCTGAAAATTAACTCATTCACTCCAATGGAACTCAGAAAGTTTGCAATGTAATTACAATGGACAGAGCCTAAGCCTTTTCACATAATCAAATTATGTCCTCAGATTTCAAGCAAATGTTCATATTTCTGTAACCATAGGGATTATGAAAGAAATATAAATGACAAACTCTTCAGCACATAATATTTTTACAGTGGTAGTATTCAGTAGGTTGTAGGTCATAAACTGAATTATTTAAGTCACAGTAAACACAATAACTATTACATTTGTAATATGTTCATAGGTAGGTACTAGGCTATCAGCCCTGGGGCCTATACAAACCTAGCCAAAAAGGTTCCCTGGCTTTTGCCACCCAAGAAAAATATTTTCCTGTGCCCCTGTCAAGCAGTGCTGCAGAAGTGAGCCCTGGGGTGAATTTTCTCTTTCCCATTCAGTCGTCAAGATTTTTCTTAAAGAGGGCCAATGAGGAGTTTTGCTTGACATGAATGGGTAGTTTGTTCCAGAGTATGGGAAGTCTCTGGGACAGGAATCTATCCCTCCAGCATGTTCCGTTTATTGTGGTGACGAGGTTTAGGTCCCTGGAGCATGTATTTCGGAAAGATTAAGATTTCTTTAAGTGTAGCATATCCAACAGCTCTGGGTTTGACACAGCTTTGTATGTTAAGCAGACATCGCCTATGAGTAGGCGATATGCGACGGAGTAGAGCTGGAACAAAGTACAATTGTGTACACTTACCATAAATGTAGATGTTTGAGTGTCTTCACTGTTGCAGTCATGACTGTAGGGTTCTCCCTTGCCGGCAGGCAGCCCTCGGTCGGCCAGAATCCCAAAGTCTGGGTACGGCGTCAGCTGCTCAGCCATGCTCCCTGACGTCAGAGCGCCAGGAGTACAAAGCTGGCAGCCGACACCATGTTCTCCAGTTTTTCTTGCCCCAGATGTCAGGTGTTCCAAAATGAGTAAAATCCCATACCCTTTGCAAATACACCTCATAAGAAGGGTGAAAAAGGGAACCACACAAAAGAAAAAATAAGAGGGGACAGGAGGGAGGGTAACCCAGGCTGCAACAGTGAAGACACGCGAACATCTACATTTATGGTAAGTGTACACAACTGTACTATCTTCATCGTGTTTCACTGTTACAGTCATGACTGTAGGGTTGAATCCCAAAGCAGAATAAAAGGGAGGTGGTCATAAAGTAGAGGGGGCGGCTAAAAGGCCCTGCAAGACTGCAGAAGCAAAGCCTGCCCAAGACTTAGAGTAGAGAGGTAAGATTGTAGTGCTTAAAAAAAGTATGCACTGAACTCCAAGTTGCAGCTTCCAAAATGTCTTTGGTAGGAACTCCCCTGAGGAAGGCAGCTGAAGTGGCAGCAGCTCTGGTAGAGTGAGTCCGTATACTCCCTGGGATTTGATTTCCATGGTGTGAATAACAAAATCTTATTCCATGAGCAATCCATTTAGAAATGGTCTGTTTTGAAATGGCCTTACCTTGGGAACTTGAAGCATAAGAAACAAACAATTGCTCTGATTTCCTGATGTCCTTGGTTCTGTCCAGGTAAAAACGAAGTTGTCTATGTACATCCAAGGAATGCAAGATCCTTTCCCCCCTATTTTGGGGACTGGGGAAAAAAGTTGGTAGGTGAATAGTTTGATTTAAAGCCACTTTGGAAACCACCTTAGGCATGAAAGTAGGATTAGTCCTTAAAGACACCCTGTCCTGATGAAAAATAATATAAGGTTCCACAGCCATGAGAGCTTGCAACTCCAAAACTCTCCTGGCAGAGGTCAGAGCTAACAGGATGGCTGTCTTCCAAGATAAAAACTTGATGTCAGATGTGGCAGCAGGCTCAAAGGGACGTAAGGTGAGTTTTTCCAAAACATAGTTGAGATCCCAGGCAGGAATGGGTGGAGATCTAGGGGGCCTTAAGTTCTTAGCTCCTCTGAGAAACTGTCTCATGAGCTGGTGGGAAAAGATAGGAGGGCCTGTATTATAATGAGCAGAAATAGCAGAGGCATGTATCTTTATGGAAGAAAAAGAGAGACCCTTATGTAAGAGGTCTGTCAGGTAAAGTAAAATCAGAGGAATGTTAGGAATAAGAGGATCCGAATCCTGAGCCTGCATCCAGGTGCAAAATCTTTTCCATTTTCCTGCATAAGATTTTCTAGTGCTAGGACGTCTGGCTTCTAAAATGACATCCATAACCTGCTTGGGTAAGAGAGAATGAATCATAGACCCTGGATTAACCAGGCAGCCAGGCTGAGAGTTTTGACATGGGAATGCAGAACTTGACCCTGGAGTTGGGACAGAAGATTCGGTGTCTGAGGTAAAACCCAAGGGGGCTCCAGAGAAAGGTTTTTCAGTGTTAGGTACCAAAACTGTCGAGGCCAATTTGGGGCCAGTAAAATTATCATCTTGGGCTTGTCCTGTTTGATCTTTAATAACACCTGTGGAAGAAGAGGTAGAGGCGGGAAGGCATATCCCGAGAGATTTCTCCAACTGAATGATAGTGCATCCACTTTCCAAGCTAGTTTGTGGAATGTCCTTGTGCAAAAAATCTGTAGTTGATGATTGAGGTGGGATGCAAAGAGGTCTACGTGAGGACATCTCCAGACTGCTGTAATCACCTTGAATATTTCGGTGTCCAGCATCCATTCGTGTGGGTCTGACAAGTTTCTGCTCAGACTGTCTGCCAGGATGTTTTGCTTCCCTGGTAGAAACTGAGCTTGAAGGTCCAGATTGTAAGCTAGAGCTGTGTTCCATAGATTCATGGCTAGTCTGCAAAGGGGATAGGAATGTGATCCCCCTTGCTTGTTTATGTACCACATAACTGTGGTGTTGTCTGTCCGTATCAATAGTTGTCCTGGTTAAAGAAGATTCCTGAAGGCCAACAGAGCATTCTGAATGGCTAACATTTCCTTTAAATTGATATGCAGGTGCTTCTGATCCTTTGTCCAAAGGCCCTGCAGACAGTTGCCCTGCAAATGGGCTCCCCATGCATAATCTGAGGCATCCGTGGTTAGTATCTGACTGGCTGGAGGCAGACTGAAGGCTTTCCCTTTGTTTTGAGTACATGCCTTGGACCACCAAAGGAATTCCTTTTGAAGACAAGGCAGGACGGTGATCTGTATGTCTAAACTGTGGCAATGCTGAGACCATACACTTTTTAGGTACCACTGTATTTTCCTCATATGTAGTCTTGCATAAGGTACAAGAAGGATGAAGGAGGCCATGTAACCCAAAGCCTGCAGAAATTTCCTTGCAGAAAGCTGAGTCAATGATGCCAAGGTTTTGAAAGTTGAAGCCAGCTGTAATTGTTTTTCAGATGTCAGAAATGCCATCTGGGTTGTTGTGTTTAGAAGAGCGCCCAGAAAAGTTATCTGCTGTGAGGGTGTCAAATTTGACTTTTTTATGTTTACAGTGAATCCCAGGAACTTGAGAAGGTTCTGAACAAATTCTAGATGCTTGAGTAAGACATCCTTGCTGTCTGCCTGAATAAGACAGTCATCCAGATAAGGGTAAATTTGAATTCCCTTGAGTCTGCCAGGCATTTGGTGAAGACCCTGGGCGCAGTAGACTATCCAAAGGGCAGCACAGAGAATTGATAATGCCTCAATCCGGCCTTGAACCTGAGGTATTTTCTGCACTCCTGCCTGATGGGAATGTGCAAATAAGCCTCCTTTAAATCCAAAGTTACCATCCATGCATTCTTGGACAGCACTGGAAGTAGCTGCTGTAGAGTCAGCATCTTGAATTTTGGTATATCGAGAAAAGTGTTCAAGACAGACAGATCCAGAATGGGTCTCCATGAATTTTGCTTTCTGGGGACTAGAAAGAGCCTTGAGTAAAAACCTTGTCCCATTTCTGAAAGTGGAACCAGTTCTATGGCTTTCATAGCCAAGAGGGCTTCCACCTGGTTTAAGGCCTCTAACCATTGATGCTTTGGTAGATCCGGCCATCTGCTTGGTCTTGGCAGGGTATGAAAATGGAATTTGTAACCTCTTGAAACCACATCCAGAACCCACTTGTCTTGGGTTATATGTGTCCAATTTAGGTGAAAAAGAGAAAGTTTTCCTCCGAGAGGGGCTTCCAGGCAGGAAGATCCTGCAGCCCAACGGAGGGAGTCACTGAGCCTGTTTTCTATGAGCTTGTGACCTGTCCTCTCCTCCCCTAGGGGTGGAAGCAGTCCACTGTCTTGGTCTATAAGAGGCTTGTGTTTGGAGCCTTCCTTGGGAGCGTCTGTATCTACCCCTCTGAGGCCTGTCTGAATTGGGAAAGGACCAATTTTTAGTAGGCCAATTCCTACTAAATCTGGGTGGCTGTACTTTAAGAAATCCTTAACCGTTTGCATGGATTTTGCCTTGTCCACCATCTTCTTTATCACCTCTTCAGCCTTAGATCCAAACAAAACATTGTGCTGAACAGGAGCATCCAATAACTTAGCTTTGACTTGATCTGGCAAATTTTGTTCCTTTAACCAAGCATGCCTTCTAATGACTGTGCCAGAGGCAGCAGCCCTACAAGAAGCCTCTAAGGCATCAAAACCACAATGTAAACCATGCTTCCCTACTTGTTCAGTGGCATGCATTAAGTCATGCAATTCCTTATCATCTGCACAAGCGGAAATGGAAGATAGCTTTTGTTTCAAAACAGACAGAAGAAATTGCTGATATTTCAGCATATGAAATTGACAGTTTAAAGCCCTAATAGATAAAGTTGCAGAAGTGTACACTTTTTTGCCCCATCTTTTTAAAGATCTGGAATCCTTCTCAGTGGGAATGGGGTTTTTAGCAGAAGCGGCCTTAGGGCCCTGAGGAATGGTTTCAGGATCAGCAGTAGGATTCTTGTATAAAAACTGGTGGGAATCAGGAACCCTATAATATCTCTCTGGCTTAACAGGAGCTGGAGGAAAAGAGTCAGGAGTTAAGTTAGCCTCCGAAAAAGCATCATCCGCAATATCCAAAATAGGAGGGATAGCCAGGGGTCTATGTTGGGGAAGAAGAAGAAGAAAATCCCTAAGTCTTTTCTTAGATTCCGAGTACTCCTGTCCTTCCCAGTGAAAATGTTCCCTCATTTCATGTAAAGTTTCCCCAAAAGAAAAATCCTCAGGGGGAGAAGCTGAAGGAATGGATTCCTCAGCATCAGAATCCTCATAAGGAGGGAAAGAATAATCCTGGTCAGAAGAAGAAACTGAAGAAACAGAAGCCTGATCAGAGGAGTCATAATGCAATTCCTGCCTTGGCCTTTTGTCTGGAGGGAGATGTGAACCCCAAATCATAGTAAGTAAGTCCTCCGCCATCTTAAGTAACTGTTTCTGAGACTTGGGTCCCAGATCAGAAGAGGCCTGGGCTGTAGTTTTTGATTTGGAGGGAGTCTTTGCCTTTGTCTTTGGCTTTGCCTTTATCAGAAGCTGAGTAGGCCTGAAAACCCCTTCGGAAGCCGGTACCTGCACAGCGGCTCCGGACCCATCCGAAGGAGCATTGTCCGAAGGTCCTGCAACTGAAATATTTAAAGGCCTAGTTGGCTCCTTGTGGGAGTCCGTTTCGGCCATCGGTTCCGAAATGGCCGACGACAGGGGCTGCAAAAGAGCCTCACTGACGACGGCTGAACCTGAAGCTGGCTCTGCTTGTACAATATCGTCTGATGTGGACCTCGGAGGCCTGTCTTTATCCTTGCGTCGTTTGTGAACTCCGGTAGCCGGAAGTGTGTTCGACAACATTTTGTAATTAAAACGCCTACCGAAGTAATGAAATGCAAAATCGTACCTTAGTTTAATTGTACGTTGATTAAATCTAGCACAAAACCGACAACTAGCTACGTCGTGGTCAGGGCCTAAGCAAGGAATACAGTAAGAATGAAAATCCTTATGAGGTATTTGCTTCCCACATGAAATACAATTATTAACTTTTTCTGACATCGGACTGGAGCAAGAAAAAAGTTTCCCCAACGGGGTACTTAGCTTTGAGTAGGAGAAGAAAGTCTTCAGACTGAAGTACGTTTAGAAAAAATTGTCAGGAGTCAGCCGACCGGCACTTGCGAACTGCTATCACCGCACGGCAAGAAAGACTGGAGAACATGGCGTCGGCTGCCAGCTTTGTACTCCTGGCACTCTGACGTCAGGGAGCATGGCTGAGCAGCCGACGCCGGACCCAGACTTTGGGATTCTGGCCGAACGAGGACTGCCTGCCGGCAAGGGAGAACCCTACAGTCATGACTGCAACAGTGAAACACAATGAACATCTTACAATATCTCAGGAAACACTCAAGTTACACACACACACACACACACACACACACACACACACACACACAGTCAGCAGCATTTTATTCATCTAGCTAATAGCTTTTATATGGGGCCAAGGAGTTCTGTCTGTGTTACTTGGTTGTTGAGATATTTAGAAAAATGTGAAAATTATATTTATATAAATTAATATCATAAAAACAACAGTTAATATCTATTCACCTGCACTAGACTGAGGTCAAGTATTAATGCAGTCGAGTTAATTGTTGTGTAAGCTTTAAGATGAAGTACTTCAAAACTTTGTACATAGCATGGTTTTGGAATTAATGACACAAATATGAACAAGCAGTATTTGACATCTAGAGGCGTCAGTAGGAGTTAACCGCAGATGCACCTGGAGACGTCACTTGGATATAATGAGTTAACTGTCCCTATCTAATCTAATTAACTCAGCAAGGCAAGATGATATTCTTACTTTTGCAAGGCAAGATGAGAAATTCTGCTCACTCTTCAGGTTATTGTCTGTCCTCAGTGACTGAAACAACAACTCCTACTAATACTGCTGAGCAGATCTGGAAAACAACTGAATGATAACTACTGGTATGGAAAACAACTACTACTACTTAACATTAACTGACTCAGAACCTATTTTTATAGCAGATTTGTTTAAGTAACAGGGAGCTGCTATGAGAATTCTACTCTCTCAAATCATACTTTTAAAAAGTAAACAATCAGCTGTTGTGGAGATTCTACTCCTTTAGGCTCTGGCACACAATGACATCACATCTAGGTCAGCTGACTGGCATAACATACATTCAGAACATGTACATTTGGTCAGCCAGTAGAACACTATTTGATTCAAACATCTTACATAAATCGGAATGATAATTAAAAGACATAAACTTATTTAAAAATTATAGGTAGTCATGCTGGCATATATACATGTACTTTTGGTCAGCCAGTAGAACACCATTTGATTCAAACATCTTACATAAATCGGAATGATAATTAAAAGACAAACTTATTTAAAAATTATAGGTAGTCATGCTGGCATATATAACACAGAGTAATTTACAACTATTTACAAAACTTCAGCCAGTCGTGATAGCACAGATAACAATATCTAATATCCTTATATTTCTCTCCCCCCCCTTTGAATACTCAAGCTACATGTTCAAGTGACCCTGGAAAATTGTCGCTTGAGAACAAAATGCGTCTGACTGAAAAGTATCAACCCATACCCCTTCTTGACAGTCCAGCTGCATTAGCATTACTGACCCCACTACAGTGTTGCACCATCATGTCATATGCCTGTAGCCCTATGCTCCACCTCAGTAACTTGGCATTTTGCTTACTGACTCTATGTAACCATGTTAAAGGATTATGGTCTGTGACCACAGTGAATTTTCTTCCATATAGGCAAGGCTGAAGCTTTTGCAATGCCCATACTGTGGATAGGCATTCTTTCTGCACAGCTGCATAACATTTCTCCCTTGATTGCAGCCTATGGCTGAGGAATATGATGGATGCTCTTTTCCCTCTGAGGAAACTTGGCTGAGTACAGCCCCCACCCCATAATTTGAAGCATCCACCTGTACAACAAATTCCATGCCGTAATCTGGACTGGCTAACACAGGGGGTCCTCCCAAAGCCTCTTTAGGCTTCTGGAATGCCTGTTCACAATCTGTGGTCCACACTACTTTATCCGGCTTGTTTTTCCTTGTTAGGTCAGTAAGTCATGCAGCTATTGTACTATAGTTGGGCATAAATTTTCTATAGTACCCCGGTTTCCCTAGGAATCCTCTCACCAACTTTTTGGTAACAGGAATAGGCCACGCCTGAATAGCTTCCATTTTGGCAGTTTCTGGCCTAATCTTACCACTCCCTACTCTGTATCCTACGTAGGAGACCTCTGCCATACCCACCTGACATTTACTAGGCTTAATGGTTAACCCTGCCCTTGTTAATCTACCCAAGACCTCCCTGACATGTTGAAGTTGCTCTTGCCAGGAATGAATGTAAATGGCAATATCATCCAAATAAGCAAGAGCATAGTCTCCTCCTACTACTAAGATATGATCTACTAACCTCTGGAAGGTTGCTGGGGCATTCTTCATCCCAAAGAGCATCCTTGAAAACTCATATAATCCAAAAGGTGTTTCAAAAGCTGACCTCTCTCGCTAGCAACAGGAGTCAAGGACACCAGCCAGTATTCCTTGGTCAGATCAATAGTTGTCAGATACGTAGCCTCACCCAGCTGTTCTACGACTTCATCTGTTCTAGGCATGGGGTATGCATCTGACTCCATGTAACTGTTTAACTTTCTGTAGTCTACACAGAATCTTACACTACTATCTTTCTTCAGTATCAACACTACTGGGGAAGCCCAAGGATTAATGGAGTCCTGGATTACCCTAGCTCCAACATCTCCATCTCCTCCTTAAAAGTCTGTTCGACTTGCTCAGGCACCCTATAAGGAGCTTGTTTAATAGACCTTTGGGATCCTGTATCCAACATGGTGCTGCATGAGGTGGGGTGCATCCATGTTTCCCAGTGAACATGTCCCCAAACTCCTATAACACTGCTTGTATTTCTTTAACCTGAATAGGGGATAGCCACTGAGATACTGCTACCTTTTCCACGAAGTGTCACTCCAGGCCTCACTGAGATGATCAGTCACCAAATCCCCCTCAGGCTCCTCCTGCCATCCATTGTGAATACTGAGCACCACGGCCTCCCTATCATGATAAGGTTTCATCACATTAACATGGTACAACTTATGTCCCTGCCTCCTGCCTACTAAGTTTACCATGTGTTAACATCAACAACTTTTCTTACCACTTCAAAGGGTCCCTCCCAAGCTACCTGCAATTTAGTGTGTCTGACGGTACTGAGCACCATCACCCTGATGTCCCGCAGCATTCTCTAAGACTCGAGCAGTCCTGTCATGCCAAACCTTTTTCTGCTGTTGGGCTGCTGTTAGGATCTCCTGGGCCAAACCCATGAACTCCCTAAGCCTTGTGCTGAAGTTTAGGACATAGGTCACAACAGACTCCTTGTGGGATTCACGCTCACCCTCCCACTCATCACAAATCAAATCTAAAGTCCCCCTCACCCCATACCCATACAGCAACTCAAAGGTGAAAAACCTGTAGATTCATGAGGTACCTCTCTCTATGCAAAAAAAATAAATGGGGCAAATATTTGTCCCAATCTCTTTTAAATTGGTCTGCAAATGTCTGTAAAATAGTCTTTAATGTAGAGTTTAACCTCTCCACAAGACAATTAGTCTGGGATGGGTGCGGGTAGTTTTTAGCTGTTTCAACCCACAATGCTTCCACAGACAAGCCAGCAGGTCTGACATAAAGTTGGCACCTCAGTCAGTCATTGTCTCCCTCGGAAAACCTACCCTGCTGAAAATTTCTAACAAGACACTTGCCACTTTCTCTGCCTCAATAGAGGACAGACCAACCACTTCAGGATATTTGGTAGCATAATCCACCAGCACCAGGATATACTGTAGAACATGGAGTACTCAAAGGCCCCACAATATCCATCGCTACTCTCTGAAATGGCTCTTCAATCACAGGCAAAGGCATCAATGGAGCCATGACCTTGTCTCCTGCCTTGCCTACCTGTTGGCACTGCTCACAGGTCCTGCAGTACGTATTGCATCCTTTGCAATCCCAGGCCAATAAAAAATATGCATAATATGTCTCTTGACATGCTTTATACCCATATGGTCTGCAAAAGGAATGTCATGGGCTATGGCTAGAAGTGGATGGTAGGCTCTGGGCACTACAATAAGCTGTATTACCTCACCCTCTAGCCCTCCCTCAGGGGTCCACTCTCTGTACAGTAACGCTTTGTTCCAGTATACAGACTCCCCTTCTTCCTTGACCATCAAGTGCCTCATTAGCTACCTCTCTCAAGCCTCATAATGTAGAGTCCGTAAGCTGAGCCTGTCTCAACTCTACTTTTGTGACCCTTCCCAGCTCCCACAGGAAACCTAGTATTTTCTGACAGCAGTGCCTCACTGTTAGCCTGGATACTACCACTCACCTCTGTCCTTGCAGTCACCATGTCCACAGAAACAACAGTACCTACCAGTAGCTGTGGTTCACATTCAGGCTCACTGCTACAAGGTAGCTGCCTCACTGAAGTAACCACATCACCAGCCCCAGCTCCAGGCAAAGGATCTGTTTGGGTCTCTCCCAGGCTATCAGATCTACATGCCTGTCTCCAAGCTTGACTGTGTGTCACTGCATGCACACAAGGTACTACATTATCAAAATCATTCCTCATTCCTTATTAAGACATCTGCAAGGATATCCTCAAACTCGTCTACTTCACTTCACCAAAATCCCATTTCACTGAAATTCATTTCACTGAGATGAAATAACCTAAAGCTCATAACACTGAAAACATCATTTCACTGACAGCTTACAAAACTACACTTCACAAGACTAAATGGTAAACCAAAGATAAACAAACCTCACAAAAGTAAATCCTACCACCTTCCACAACTTAAAAACTACTTATTTAGCCTCTTAACAGAAACCAGACAATATAAAACCAAACTAAGTTGGGGGCTATGCCACCCACACCCCCCAACATGGCAGTGTGCGCCCCCCACACATTCCCTAACTATATATACTAA
Organism: Protopterus annectens; assembly: GCF_019279795.1. Classification (NCBI taxonomy): domain Eukaryota; kingdom Metazoa; phylum Chordata; order Ceratodontiformes; family Protopteridae; genus Protopterus; species Protopterus annectens. Next base: position 956,382,938 of record NC_056729.1, read on the forward strand.
CTCCAGGTCGCACTACAGTGGGGATGAGGGCATATACCCCTTACTTGCCTCACAGTACTCTACACACTGCCACGTCAAGTCTATAGCTTACAATTCAGTGAAATGAGATTCAGTGAAATTACTTTTCAGTAATTTGAACTTTAGGTGATTTGATCTCAGTGAAATAAATGTCAGTGAAATGGGTTTTTGGTGAAGTGAAGTAGACCCCCTCAACACACACCTAACTGGTTGTTCCCTTTTCACCCCTCCCAGTCAAGATGAATCCTGGCCAAAGGTATATGGAATGGGGTCCCACCCAAAGTTCTGACTGGTGTGGACTGCCCAAGCAAGTACTGCTCCTCCTTAACCACTGCAGGCCTCAAGATGGTTATATCAGAAGATGCGTCTCTCTTAGCAGTGGCCTGTTTTGCATCTTCGAAGATAGGATACAAATTTTGGTGATAGTTTGGCACCTCTGTTCTTTCCAAACAACTCACCACTGGCATTATGCCATTCCCACTTGCTGACTCCCTCACCTTTTGTTTCTCACCTTGCTTCAATGGACATTTGCATGTTACTTGGCCCCTCTGATTACATTTGAAACATCTAATCCCTAATCCTGACCATGGGCTTGAACTAGTGGCTTCCCCAGTTAATGATGAACTCTGTTGGAGTGGTTTAGGTTGCTCCTCCATGGGTTCCCTTATGTCCATGTGCAGCACTGGGTATCCCGTTCTTATGCAGTGGTGCCCCGCTTGCTAAGTAGAGATCCCCTTTTCTCCCCAACTCACTTGTACAGTTGCACTCTTGGTCTGCCAACCAGATCCTCATGTCCTCAGGCAAAGTGCTGAGAGCTTGTTACCTCACCAAAAGGTCTGCCAGTATGTCAGAAGTAGTGACCTGACACCCACTCACCCACCTGTAAAAGGAAATACTTAAATCAGTAATGTAATCACATACAATTTCATCTGCCTTGCATCTATGTTCATGAAACCTTTTTCTACACATTTCAGGGGTTAATTTGAAACAATCAAATAAACATTGTTTTACACAATCTTAATTCAATCGCTATCAGATAGTTTAGCAATTGTATTAACAGCTCTACCATGGAGTAAGGAAGGGTCAGAGACCTTGGTCAACATTATACCGTTTACATACCATCTCAAATATATAAATAAAATGATCAAAGTCATTTCTCTCCCTGTATTAAGGAAAAAGTTTACTGACCTTTATGGCCTCTGAGGTTCAGTCATTCCCTTCCCCATTACCTCAATGACCCTGCCGAAGGGGTAGAAGCTACTTTTCATGCTGAAGCTGCTTCTGTCTCTCATTTTATTCAGCTTCCATCTCCTAACACTATGTCTCCAGTTCCTGCTGACGTTGTCTCCTCAGCCTCCAAATGTTGCAGTTCATACTGACACTATTTCTCCCCTCCTTCAGCCTCCAGTTTGAGTCTCCTTAATTCCAAACACATTTTAAGTTGTCTGAGGAAAAAGAGAATGGTCTTGTCTCAGAAGGCTGCATATCCCTAATGCCAAACTGGATATCCTCTGAGCTGCTGGTTTGCTCTGCACCTGTGACAAGTGCTGAGGTCATTGCTTCCTTAGTAAGGTTGGGATACACCAGTCATTTGACGTCTCACTCCTTGGTCAACTGGTTCCTTGTCAGCTTATTATAATCCTCTGCTGACATCTTTGCCTGCTGTCCCTTACTAAACAGACTAAAAAAATTAAAACTGTTGTGTAATGAAACTCTGTATGTTTATCTTGTGGCTGTCGAGAGTGTGCACCTCAGTGACAACTACCCACAGGTTACTGAACCTCAATTAAAATATCCCACCACTGCCACCAATATCTGATGAGCTCTCTTTAACCTGGGGAAGTAACTAAGGAGTTTCAATCCTCACCACTGTCTCAGGTAAGGGAGTGTCACGACAAGTAGGGATACAAATACACAATTTTCCCTAAGAGTATATTGGGAAGGGGCTCCAAACTTGGGACTGGACTATATGCTTCACTCCATGTCTCCAAATGAGTCTACACACCAACCACCGCAGAGCACTGTGTCCCAGTTCTAGGTATCTGACACACTCACTCTTAAATATCTAATATTCACACATGCACACACATTCTTGGGAAAGACTGGCACAGATCTACCTGCTATATCCTCTTTCCCAACTTACAAGGTAACGGCTGCCAACAGTCAAATACCACAATACCCTTCTAAAAGACTGTTCAATTATATTGGGTAAAATAAATATTGATACAAATCGTAGCATGTAATCCAAGTAGTAAGGCTTTTTAGAGTGGCTTGGTGTTATCGCAATAAGCATAAACACTCCCAAGTTATTAAAAGTAATTGCTAAATAACCAGCCACAATAAGAGGTAGTAAAAAGATTTAAAACATGTAATCACAGAATAACTGATTCCAATTGCAGGATAAATTTCACACAGCTTTTATAAAAAAATTTTAACTATCTAACTGTAGTTCCTTGACTATCTGAAGATCAACTGTCTCTATCTAATCTACCATATTTATTTGTAAATAAGACCTAATCAGACAAGAAGGCCTAGCATGGTTTTCCAGGGTGGTCATGATATAATGCCTACCCCAAAAATAAGCCTCAGTTAAGATTGTCAACTCACAACAGACATGTTGAATTATAAAATAATATTATTGACACTCGACTGTGGTTATCATAGTCTGCTCACCATTTCGGACCATTCGGACACCCAACTTCTTCTCTTTGCAGAAAGTCGTAAGATTCTCTCCCTGAGAGTCCTCCATGATTCCTACTGTAACCCTAATCATCATTCACACTTGACAGTAGAGATCCTTGGCACATAAACACTGGCAGGTGTACTTTGATTGGTCAAAGTGCAGACAGCGCGCGTAAAGCATGCGCACTTGATAACCAACGGGTGTGGTTGTGTCTTCTCTTCTTAACCGGCGCCATTTTGGGTTGCCACTCCAGCCTTGTAGGTCTTCAACTAACCCCCCCTCCCCCCCAGACAAGATGAGTGCAAAAAGAAAGAGCTATTCTGAGTACAAGAAAGGAATCCAGGAGGACTCCTGGGGAAAGAATCTGACGGCTTTCTGCAAAGAGAAGAAGTTAGATCTCTGAATGGTCCAAAAATGGAGTGCAACGTACGATAACCTCAGTCAACAAGCCGACGAGGGAAATTATAAAAAGTGCAAGTGTGGATCAGGTCGGCAACCATTATTTCCTGAGTTGGAAGCCATCATCTGTGAATGGATTGCTAACAGGAGAGCAAAGACTTTGGTTGTGCGCGGGGCTGATATTCAAGCACTTGCCAATGCAATGGCCCCACAGTTAGAAATATCCCCAGAAAAATTCAAAGCATCACGACATTGGCTGGAAGGCTTCCTTCAGCGATATGAACTGTCTCTAAGAAGATCAGCAACACTGTTCAATCTGGAAGATACTGAAGTTATTAAACGTGCACTTGCGTTCATGTCCTTTTTTGATGGCATCGACTTTTTTAAATACCAACTCTCCAACATGATTGCTATGGATGAAACTGCAGTGTTTATGGGCCAGGGATCTCAAACAACAATTGATCAGAGGGGTGCCTCGTCAATCTACATTCCCTCCACTGTACAAGAGTGCACGTGTTACCTGTATTTTGGCAATTTGTCTAGATGGAAAGAAAACCCCACCTCTAATCATTAGTAAGGGCAAGAAAGATAAATTGAACATGTTTCAGGCATTTACATTCTTGAAACCGAAAAAGTCTGGTGCACGCAAGCAGTTATAAGGAAGTGGGTCGATGTAATGCTGCCACTTGTTTTGCGAGGTGGAGAAAGAGGTCTGCTAGTCTGGGATTCAGCCAGCACTCACCGTGCTAAAGAAATGAAGAAATTCCTTGCACGGAGAAGAATAGATCAAATAATGATTACCGCAGGAATGACTGCCTATCTCCAGACTCTTGATATTGCAATAAACAAGCCATTCAAGGACCGTTTGTGCATGGAACTCAAAGACTACATTGAAAATAGAATGGAGGGAAATCAGCATGGAAACTTTGTGAAGCCTAGCCTGCAAGAGGTCGTGACTTGGGTGAAAAATTCATGGGATAAAATCACTGACAGCCATGTTGCCAATGAACTACGAGCAGGCTACTTGGACAAGCAGTGCTCATTTAAGGAGCGCTCTGTTGCTAGGCATGACAGATTGGGGCCAATGGTTGTACAGGAAATGGAGTTGCAAGAAATTCAGGCCAAAATTTGGGGCTTGGAGACTTATGACAATGTTCCAGAAGAAAATGATATGACTGTATTTGAATAACTGTGAAAGCCAAGGTGTAGGTATTCTGAAGTTGAAATGTTTGTTGCACTGTTTATGTAGAATTTCACACAACTGTTAACGTGTTCCTTAGAACTGTTGTCCAATAACAGAAAAGTACCAAATAAATGTCAATTTGTGTACATGAATAAATGTCGATTTTTGTACATGAATAAATTCGTGTTCATGAATAAATGTCGATTTCTGTACATGAATAAATGTAGATTGTTGTACGATGGGGGTTAATAGCGGGGGAAAGAGAATAAGACCAGGTCTTATTTTTGGGGAAATACGGTACTTAACTCAGCAAGGCAAGAGGATACCCTTACCTTTGCAAGGCAAGATGAAAAATTATGCCCAGTCTTCAGGTTGCTGTCTGTCCTCAGCAACTGGAACAACAACTGCTACTACTGCTGCTGAACAGCTGTGGAAAACAACTGAATGATAACTACTGATTTGGAAAACAGTAACAACAACTACTGAACATTAACTGACTCAGAACCTGCTTTCATAACAGATTTTTTAAAGTAACAGGAAGTTGCTATGATAATTCTACTCTCTCATATCAGACTTTTAAAAAAGTAAACAAACAGCTGCTGTGGAGAATCTATTCCTTTCAGCTCTGGCACACAATACACGAACAATGTCCCAGGAAAACAGCTAGGAAAAAAGTTAGCAGAAGCACAAGTAGCCAATAAACTTCTTCATACGAATCCCACAATTGTAGTAGTCATTGAAAACTTCTCCTTTAATAAAATGCTTTTAATGACAAGCCAAAGTTAAAATACACGGAAGAAATAACTTTCAATAGAAGTAGAATCCAACATTAAAAAAGAAAATAAATCAAGCGCTTTCACCCGTACCTGTGACGGGCTTTCTCAAGATAACTTGTAACCATTCCATTGCTTGCTTATATACAATGCTAGTAATTCAATTAAACAATTAAACAAATTTGTTTAACAATCTAAGTAGATCAGTTTTCCCATAGCATTGCTTTAGCATTTTTTATTATTAAAAGGCAACTACTAACCATGCTCAATTAAAATGTATTGTCTAACAAGCTGTGTTGCAGGAACCTTTTTATCGTGGTTTGTTTTAAAACTCTGCTGGTTATATTTAATAAACACTATTTTGTAGTGCTTTGCGCTGTAATTAGCTAGCTATTTCTCTCTAAACCAGGAGTGTTCCTAAGCCCAATATCCATATTGAAATGTAAATCCCAACTGGATGTCTTCACAAAAAATTCTGCGCTGTTTCTTATATCTGGCGCGGATGTTATTAAAAAGCAACTGATAAGTGTGTTCATTTAGAATTAAATATCTTTCTTACTGTGTTATTGAAACATAAGTGTGTTCATTTAGAATTAAATATCTTTCTTACTGCGTTGTTGAAACATTTTTTATCATAATGTGTTCTGACACTCCGCTGATTATATTTGTGAAACACTTTATAGTGCTTTACAATGTAATTACCTAACTTGTTCCTTTCTAAACTGGGCGTATTACTAAGCCCAATGTCCATATCAAAATGTAGACCACAACTGAATGTCATACCAACAAACTTCGCGCTGTTTCTGATAACTAGCGCGGATGCATTCAACAATATAACCATATATTAACCATTTATTAAAACTAATTAAATATTAAAATATGAAAGTTTCTACTTCTTAATTCATTCTCTGCGTAAATTGTTAAATATAAATCATTAATAAAAAAATGTGTTCAATAATTCGTTCTTTTCCGATGTTAAATGCAATGATTTATTGGAAAGTATTAATCTCGTGGTACATATTCCTACAAAGTAAAACCTTTAATGGAATGTGAACGTGTTTTTAGGTGTAATATTCCTTTTATGATTAAGTTTAAATCACTACAATTACGTCCGCTTTATTTTTATTTTTAATCAAACTTCTTAAATATAAAATTTCATATTTTGATTTTGCGTTAGCTTCTATAACGTATCTCTGACTATACAAATTCAAAGTGAAATTCTTTTGTTTTATTATGTTTTTCCGTTGTCCAATCTCTAATTGTCCTAACCACATAATGCTTCAGTATTATTGATTATGATAGTAAACAACACTATGTTTAAAAAATATATATATGTTATTAATATTTATGTTAAAAAATATTATAAAAAATTATTATAGAAAATTGTTATATAATATTATTATAATAATATTCTTTTTGTAACATGTAGTTTACATATTAATAAACCAATATATAAATTTCATTTTGCTACTTTCTTATTATGTCCTTCAATTTCCAAAGTCATAAAATACAATGTTATTAGTTGAATATGACAGAATAAATAAATATTTAATAGATATGTAACCGGATGTATTTAAATATACAAATAAATAAATATAAATAATTAAATAAATAAATTAATATTTTAAATTTTAATATTTTTAAGTTCTTTATGTAATGTGAAACTGTGCATATTTTTTATCTCTTATGCTATTATATCTGTGATTATCAATTCATTTGGAATATAATTTCATTTATTTTGTTAATATATTTTTTGATGGAATAAATATTATAAATTCTTCCAAAATTGAAATAAAATGAATATATTGATATATTCATAACTGACCAATATTTTTCTAAATAATATAAAGAACTGTTTTGTCATAAAGGATCTGGTATATATAGTAAATCATCATAATTTTGCCCTTCTTAACTTGAGAAGACTTGTAATACTTATGGTCTCATTGAGTCCTGGGTGTTTTGAGGCATTTAATCTAAGTTGCCAATTCAACTCCTTGAATTCAATGGTAGCTTCCCAATCTCCCCCTCTCGGGTTTAGGGGCACTTGTTCTATAACCATAAATTTTAAGGTCATATTTGGGCATGCATTAAGATGTTTAACAAAGGCATTCGTTTCTTTCTTTTTCTTGATATCATACATGTGCTCGTAGATTCTTTTGCGTAATGTTCTTTCAGATTTACCTATATAGAAACTGTCACATTTTTGACAAATGCCTAAATATATAATACCTTTTGATCCACAGTTATAATAGCTTGTTGATTTAACAAAAAAATTTCTTGATTTAATGTAATAACCATTTCCATCAAGAATATGACAACATTGTTTACAGCTGTTACATTTATATGTTCCAAATTTACCACCCTTGTTATCAGGTTGTATTGGAAGTTGGTTCTCGAACATATTCTTTAAGTTAGCATTCCTTATATTCACAAACAATGGTCTATCTGGTACCCATTTTTTTGTTTCTTCATTAGTAGTCAAAATGGGCCAGAATTTATTTATCATTTTCTTTAGTTTTTCAGTTTCATTATTGTAAGTACAACAAAAACTAGTCTGGAAATTAGGGGAATCAACTTTAACTTCTGAAGTGGGGTTCACAGGAAGTAATGGTTCCAAAACTGTGCCTACTAGTGGGCTGTACTTAGTTGTTCTTCCTTCTAATACTTCTTGAAACATTTTCTCTATTAGTGTCTGTGGGTAACCTCTCTCAGAAAAAAGTTTCCTTAACAAATGGGCCTCCGCAAAGAATTTTTCATCCGTATTACACATTCTTGAGGCCCTAATGAATTGGCCCTTAACAATGCCTTTTTTCTGTGAAAATGGATGGGCACTGCTAAAATGCAGGTACGTATTAGAGAAGGTTGGTTTTCTATATACAGAAGATTCAAAGATTTGTAATTCTATGTTTTTAACCAATAACACATCCAAATAATTCATGTGTGTGTTGCTTACATTTGATGTAAATTTTAAGAAATTTGTTGTCTCATTTATATACTCTAAGAAGGCTTCTAAACTTGTTATACTTCCTTCCCATAAAATACTAATATCATCTAGGTATCTTCTGTAGTGCAGAATATTCTTCTTCCATGTTGTTTCAAAAATGTATTCATTCTCCCAGTAATATAGAACTAAATTCGCATATGCTGAGGCACATGGTGAACCCATAGCCACCCCTTTGTTTTGCTTAAAAAACTCCCCATTAAAATAGATAAAATTGTTCTTTAAAATCATCAACATAAAATCCGTTAATAAATTTATAGTGTTGTTACTAAAATTTGATGTTTTAATTAATATTTCGTTGAACCATTGTGTACCAATGTCATGCGGAATGCTAGGAAAAAGATCAACAACATCTATCGTAACTAAAAAGTCTGTTTTAGTGTAGAAACAGTCCTTAATACTTTTAAGAAACTCCCAAGAATCTTTACAAATGTGTTGAATTGATGCTATGGTGTTTTTAAGTGTTGCGTCAACAAATTTACCAAGGGGTTCTGTGATACTGCCTGAACCTGCGACAATTGGTCTAAACTTGAGTGGTTCCAGTCCCTTGTGAATCTTGGGTATACCAAATATTACTGGTGTAAGAGGTTTATTAACTAGTAAATAGTTGTGAAGTTTCTCATTGATAGCTCCCTGTAGAAGCATGTCATATAGTATGTGTTTGATCCTTGCATAAGCTGGCACACAATGACATCACATCTGGGTCAGCTTGCTGCCATAACATATATTCAGAATTCTCTTTAAAAAGAACATGTACATTTGGTCAGCCAGAAGAACACTATTTGATTCAAACATCTTACATAAATCAGAGTGCTCATCAAAAGACAAACTTATTTACATAACTATAGTTAGTCATGCTGGCATACATAACACAGGGTAATTTACAATTATTTACAAGTATTTACAAAACTTCAGCCAGTCATGCTAGCACAGATGACAATATCTTACATCTTCATAGTTAGGCTACCAATGGAATTGGAGAAGCCAGGCAGTCAGCCTGCGGTTTGCCAAATCTGGGTGTATTATATGTCTGTTGGGTAAGACAGAAGGTCTGGAGTTGGATCCAGAAACCAAAGTGGTTGAAATCAGGTGAGACCAAAGAAAGGGAAGCCAACTCTGTCAAGGCCAATACGGTGCAATGAGGATGACTTTGCTCTTCAACCTGGAAGCTTTCTGAAGGAATTTGGGAATTAAAGGAATGGGTGGATATGTGTACAGAAGACTAGGGTGGCCAATCATGTAGTAAAGTATCCATCAGAGATTCCCCCTATGAGGGGGATAAGGGCAAAATAGCTGCTGCACTTGTTGTCCCCACTGATAGAAGATATTGACTGCAATTTTCTTGTTGAAAGAACATTCATGAGGTAGAAGAATGCACCTGCTCAATTTGTTTGCTATTACACTGGACTTCCCTGGAATGTGCACTGCTAAGAGAAAGCGGTTGGAAAAGATTGCCCCCTGCCACAGTCTGAGGGCTTCTTGACACAATGGATAGGGTTTGGTTCCTCCCTGTTTAATGATGTACCAGACGACTGACATGTTGTATGACTGTACTGCAAATGTACCGAAAGGGAGAGCATTCTGAAATGCCTGCAATGCTAACAGCACTGCTCTCATCTCTAGGACATTTCTATGCAATTTGGCCTCCTCAAGGGACCAGGTGCCTTGGACTATCTTCCCCATATAATGCCCCCACCCTAGCTAGGAAGCATCGCTGGTCACTATGGTCTTGGGCGGAGGGGAAATGAATGGACAACCTTGTAGATCCTGGTCTGAATTAATCCACCATTGTAGATCTCGCTTGTAGATTGAGTGATTTTTATCCTTTATGAAATGGGTTGATAAAGAATAGACCACTGAGCAAGCTAACATTCACTGCAGAATTCTCACATAAAACCTGCCTAGTGGTACCAACATTATTGTGGTGCCATTGATCCCACAGCCTAAAGGACCAGTAGGGCTAAAATTGAGGTGCTGCAGATTATCTTTTTGATTTGAAGTCTTACAGTCGGAACCCTCAGTAATGGAAGGGAAGCAATGGTTGTCTTTGTATTGAGAATTGCTCCTATAAATTTTAAAGTCTGAGTCTGTTGCAGATGACATTTGTCATAGTTTATGGTTATCCCCAGATGACAGCAAGTCTGGAGAACCTGGTCTCTTGCACATAACAGCTGATGCCTGCTCGAAGTGGTAATGAGCTAGTCATCTATATATGGAAACACTCAGAATCCTTGCAGTTTCAGGTGAGTTGCTACTACTGCCATGCACTAGGCGCACACCCTGGGGGCTGTGGCCAGTCCAAAGGGCAGTATTCTGAATTGATAATGATTGGCTCCCAGCCAAAAGCATAAATACCTTCTGGACCATCTGTTCATCTTTATGTGACAGTGCTCATCCTGAAGGTCTACAGAGCACACCCAGTCGTCCTTGCCCTGAAAGGGGAGAATGGACTGAACTGTGATGATCCGAAAAGTACAGTTGTGTACACTTACCATAAATGTAGATGTTTGAGTGTATTCAGTGTTGCAGTCATTACATTTGGGTAATCTGCTTGCAGGTTGCCCTCAGTTGGCCAGATTAACAAAGTCTTGGGTCCTGCGTCGATTGCTGTCCCTTCTTCCATGACGTCAGGTCGTCAGGGGTATAAAAAGTACAGTTTTGTACCTACCATAAATGTAGATGTCCGAGAGGAATGCATCTGCAGTCCTTACAAATGGGTTGTCCTGTCGTCAGGCAGCCCTTCGGTTGGCCGGATTCCAAAGTCTGGGTCTGGCTTCGGCTGGTGTCGCACTTCACCCGACGTCATTGCGGCAGTTTTTTGGGTATAAAGGCATCAGCCGACGCCATTTTCCTCAGTGTTTCTTGCCCCAGATGCCAGGTGCCCTCTTGGTAGGCTAAATTTGGTTAAATGCCAAAGTTTTCAAATAGTAGAGAGCAAACACACAAAATAAACATGTATGTACATATATACAAACAAATACACCATAATAGATCCCCCCCAAGCTAGCTGAAGATTGGTAAATACCCTAGGAGTACCTCAGAGGGGAAGGAGGGTGGGTAATCCTGACTGCAGATGCATTCCTCTCGGACATCTACATTTATGGTAGGTACAAAACTGTACTATGTCCTTCAAGGATGCATCTGCAGTCCTTACAAATGGGTAGAATACCATAGCTAAACTAGGGGAGGAGGTAATGAGAATAGATTATGGTGTAGTCAGGATCCCTTGCAAAACAGCAGTGGCAAAGCCAGCACCGGATCTAGAGTATAGAGGTAAGTTACAATGCTTGGCAAATGTATGCACGGAGGTCCAAGTAGCAGCCTCTATAATGTCCTTGGTAGCCACTCCTCGTAAGAAAGCTGTGGTAGTGGCTGTGGCCCTTGTGGAGTGAGGCCTGATGTTCTCTGGAGTTTTCTTTCCATGGTAGGAGTAACAAAGTCTAATGCAATTTCCTATCCATTTGGAGATTGTCTGTTTAGAAATTGGTTTTCCTTCTTTTCCTGTTGCATAAGCTACCAGAAGCTGGTCAGTTTTTCTATTGTTTTTGTCCTGTCCAGGTAGTAGCGTAATTGCCTGTGTACATCCAAGGTATGTAAGAGCTTTTCTCCCCTGTTCTGTGGATTGGGGAAGAATGTAGGAAGGTGGATAGCCTGATTTAAAGAGACTCTGGATACCACCTTAGGCACAAATGTAGGATTTGTTCTCATGGACACTCTATCTTGATGGAAGATCAGGAAGGGTTGTACTGCCATTAATGCTTGTAGTTCAGAGACCCTTCTTGCTGAAGTTATTGCCAGCAGGAAGGCAGTTTTCCAGGATAAGTATTGCAAGTCTGCTGTAGCTGCTGGCTCGAAAGGAGGTAGAGTCAGTTTTTCTAGCACAAAGTTCAAGTCCCATGCTGGCAATGGAGGTTTCCTGGGAGGTTTTACATTTTAATTCCCCTCAGAAACTGTCTGAGCAGAGGATGCGAGAAGACAGGAGGATCCAAGCTGTATTGTGCTGAAATAGCTGATGCATGTATCTTTATGGAGGAATAGGACAGGCCTGTGTGGTAGAGCTCGGCCAAGTACTCCAGGATGTTGGCTATGTTCACCAGTGTCACATCTTGCCCTTTGCAGCACTCCAGATGAGATATCTTTTCCATTTTGCTGCATAATTCTTTCGTGTTGAAGGTCTACGAGCCTCCAGGATTATGTCCTTAACCCTTTGGGATAAATTTGGGTTAATTTCTGTCATGTAATGTTTCAGGCAGTTAGCTGCAGAGTTTTTAGGTTTGGATGCAGAATGTTGTAGTTGTTCTGTGTCAGCAGTAATGGGATCAGGGGCAGTTTCCATATTTGTTCCCGGGACATGCTCCTCAGCAGTGGGTACCAATGTTGTCTTGGCCAGTCTGGGGCTATCAGAATGATCCTCGGACGTTCCTCTTTGATCTTGAGAAGCACCTTGTGCATCAAAGGAAGTGGTGGGAATGCGTATGCTGTTAGGCTTTTCCAACTGAAGGATAGGGAGTCCACCTTCCAAGCAAGTGGGTGGTAAGTCCTTGTGCAGAATTTCTTCAACTGGTGATTGTATGGGGATGCAAACAAGTCTATTTGTGGTAATCCCCATTCTCTTGTGATGGCTTTGAAGATGTCCGGATGCAGCATCCATTCGTGGGCATCTGTTGTAGTTCTGCTTAGTATGTCTGCTAGAATGTTTTCCTTCCCTGGTACATAAATTGCCTGTAACTGAAGTTTGTAGCTCAGAGCCACATCCCATAGGTCTAGTGCCAGCCGGCATAGGGGGTATGAGTGTGTGCCTCCCTGTTTGTTGATGTACCACATAACTGTGGTGTTGTCTGTCCTTATCAACAGCTGGCCTTCGTGGAGAAGAGGTCTGAATGCCTGGATTGCCAATTTTACTGCCATCATTTCTTTTAGATTTATGTGCAGATGCAGTTGGTCTTGAGTCCATAGGCCTTGAATGCACTTGTCCATCATGTGTGCCCCCAACCGAGGTCTGAGGCATCTGTCGTGATAGTTTGTCTTGGTTGACTTTTGCAGAAGGGCAGTCCTGTGTTTGATTGACAGGCCTGAGCCCACCATAAGAACTCTTGCTTCAGGCATGGGATCATTGGAATTTTGGTTTCCAGGCTGTGCTTGTGCTGAGACCACAAATTCTTTAGGTACCACTGTAGCTTTCTCATATGAAGCCTGGCATGAGGACCAGAATTATGCAGGATGCCATGAAGCCTAGAGCTTGTAGCACTTTTCTTGCAGTTAGATGGCTCTGCTTTGTTAATGCCAAGAAATAGAGAGGAAGTTGCTCTTTCTTTTCTTCAGTTAGAAATGCCATTTGTTTTGATGTGTCCAGTTCTGCACCCAGAAAGGTTATTATTTGGGATGGAATCAGTCTTGACTTTTTTGTATTGACTGTGTATCCCAGGGCTTGTAGCAGGTAGATGACTCTTTGTAAGTCTTCTGTTAATTTGCTTTTGTTGTCCGCTTGTATCAGGCAGTCGTCCAGGTAGGGATAGATTTGAATTCCCTGAAGTCTGCAATGAGCGATTACTGATGCCAGGCATTCCGTGAACACTCTGGGCGCAGTAGATAAGCCAAAGGGCAATGCTGAGAATTGATAATGCTCTGATCCTGCAAGAAATCTGAGGTATCTTCTGCAAATTGGTCTTATGGGGACGTGCAGGTATGCCTCCTTGAGATCTAGAGTTACCAGCCAAGACTCCTTGCCCAGCATGCGAAGAAGCTGCTGTAGGGTCAGCATTTTGAATTTTGGAACAATGAGGAATGTGTTTAGAGCGGACAGATCTAGAATAGGCCTCCATTTGTTTTCTTTTCTTGGTACCAGGAAGAGCCTGGAGTAAAATCCCTTCCCTTGCTCCATCAATGGTACCTTTTCCACAGCACGCATTCTTAATAATTGAGATATTTGTTTTAGAGCTTCTGCCCTTTGAGAAGGTGGTAGGTTTGGCATTCCTCTCTTTCCTGGTAATGTATGGAAATGGAACCTGTAACCTTTGTCTATAGTCTGCAAAATCCATTTTTCTCTTGTAATGCAGTGCCAGTTTCTTGAAAATAATGTTAGCTTTCCGCCTAAGGGTGCTTCTAGTTGTTCCCTGGTAGGCGGTGTCACCGCCAAGTCACTGTGATTGAGCTGTTGTAGTGGTGGTGGCTGTATCCGTGCCTCGTTGGTTGTTACCCTGCCACTGGCGACCCCTGTAGGCACCCCTGGATTGGTTTCTGCCTCTAGAGCGCCTATTCCTGCCTCTTTGTGCCTTAGAGGAGTCCGGAAAGGACCAATTCTTGGAGGACCAATTCCTGCTAAACCTTGGAGGTTGAACTTGTAAGAAATCTTTTACTGTTTGCACAGATTTTGCTTTCCCTTCCATCTTTTTCAGAACCTGCTGTGCGGGGGCACCAAATAAATTGACCTTGTCCATAGGTGCATCCAAAAGCTTAGATTTGACATGGTCTGGTAATGCCTGCTCTTTCAACCATGCATGTCTCCTGATAACTGTGTCAGTCATGGCTGATCTAAAGGAAGCCTCCAGTGCATCATAGCCACATTTTAAAGAATGGTTACTAACCTGCTGTATGTTATGTAACATTTCTTGAACATACTTTTTATCTAAAGATTCTTCAGAGGACAGCTTTTTAGTCAACTGGTCAAGCATAAACTCTTGATATTGAATCATATGAAATTGGCAGTTCAAAGCTCTAGCTGACAAAGTAGCAGAGGTGTAAACTTTTTTACCCCATCTCTCTAAGGACCTGGATTCCCTTTCAGAGGGGAGGGGGTTTTTAGAAGTAGTAGCTGCTACAGCTTTAGGGCCCTGGGAGATAGTCTCTGGATCTGTAAAAGGGGCCTTATATAAGTGGTGATGAGTGTCCGGGACCCTGTAGTACCTATCAGGTTTAGCAGGAGCCGGAGGTAAAGTATCAGGAGTAGTACAAGCATCATTAAATGCATCATCAACAACAGATAGAACTGGAGGAATAGCTAAAGGCCTATGCTGTGGTAAGTGTAGAAAGGTTCTAAGCCTTTTTCTAGAGTCTGAGAAATCTTGGCCCTGCCACTGAAATTGTTCTCTCATAGCATGCAAGGTTTCCCCAAAGGAAAATTCCTCAGGAGGAGAGGCTGAAGGGATGGACTCCTCAGCATCAGAGTATTCGTAAGGAGAATAAGAAGCCTCAGGAGGGTCTGTATGATCTGAATCATCAGAAGAATCATCTGTGGCTACTGGCTCAGGGGGCTCTGCTCTAGGCCTCTTTTCTGGAGGAGGGAAAGAGGCCCTGTCTGGATGAGGCTGGGATCCACGAATTAAAGTGATGAGATCCTGTGCCAAAGAAAGCATATGGGAACTGGTGCTGGGCCTGTGAGAGGGGGGCTTGGCAGGCACAGGTTTGGAAGTTTTGGCTGCTTTAGCCCTGGCAAAGGCCTTAATAGACATAGCTGGAGGAGGCCTAGCAGCTCCACGTGCAGGGGTAGAAATATCTAGTGGAAAGGTGTCTGATAAATCCTGTGAAATCGCAACAGAAGGCTGGATTTCAGAAGTCGTTTCTAGCAGTACAGAAGAGGCCTCGGTAGAAGGCAAGTTATCTGCTGAAGAAAGAACCGCTTGCTCGGTTTCGGCCGAAACCGAGACACTCGTGGATTGCTTAACCGCGGTTTCAGCCGAAACCGTGGACCGCGAGTGTCGGTCCTTTTCTTTGCGTTTTTTGGTTATTTGCGTAGTCGGAGGATCCGACGGCATAATGTAGGCAAAATCGGAGCCGAAAATCTGTTCAGCAAAGTCCGAGCGACGTCTAAGCGTCCGTCGGTTAAAAGAAGCACAGGCTAGACAAGCTGCTACATCGTGGTCTGGGCCTAAGCAATGTATGCAATAGGAGTGGAAATCTTTATGAGGTATTTGTTTCCCACAAGATAAACAATTATTAACTTTCTCTGACATCGGCTGAGGCAAGAAAGAGTCCCCAACGGGGTACTTAGCTTTATAGAAGTCTTCGAAGTAGTATTCGGTAGTAGTAATCTCTGGATCTGACCGACCGGCACTTGCGAACAGCTTCTGCTTCGGGCGCCATGCGGCAAGAAAGACTGAGGAAAATGGCGTCGGCTGATGCCTTTATACCCGAAAAACTGCCGCAATGACGTCGGGTGAAGTGCGACACCAGCCGAAGCCAGACCCAGACTTTGGAATCCGGCCGACCGAAGGGCTGCCTGATGACAGGACAACCCATTTGTAAGGACTGCAGATGCATCCTTGAAGGACATCATGCAGCCGATGCCATTACATCAGTTTTTCTTGCCCCAGATGTCAGGCACCCCCCTAATGGGGAGCAATTAAACATAAAAACACAAAGGTATACCTCCAAAAAAAGCAAATACACCAAAAAGCTTTTAAGCATAGTAAAGGAGTGTAGAGGTACAGCCAAAAGAAGTCAGGGGGTTGGAGGGAGGGTAACCTGGACTGCAACAGTGAATACACTCGAACATCTACATTTATGGTAAGTGTACATAACTGTACTATGTTCTTCGTGTTTCACTGTTGCAGTCATTACATTTGGGTGGATTCCCAAAGCTATGGTTGGGAGGAGGAGTTTAGATAGCATTAGAAGCAGCTATAAGGCCCTGCAAGATTGCAGTGGCAAAGCCAGCTCTGGATTTAGAGAAAATTGGCAAATGGTAATGCCTGGGGAAAGTATGTACAGAACTCCAGGTAGCAGCTTCTAGGATGTCCCTGGTAGGAACGCCCCTGAGAAAGGGTGCAGAAGTAGATGCAGCCCTGGTGGAGTGAGGTCTGATCCCCTGGGGGATAGGTTTTCCATGGTGCTTATAGCAGAAATGAATGCAATGGCCTATCCATTTAGAAATGGTTTGCTTTGAAATAGCCTTCCCCTCTGCCCCTGCAGCAAATGCCACCAGATTGTCTTTGAGGTTTAGTCCTGCCCAAGTAAAATCTAAGTTGTCTGCGCACATCTAAGGAGTGCAGTATCCATTCCTATTTGTTCTGTGAATTAGAAAAGAAGGTTGGCCAATGAATGGATTGATTAAGAGCCACACTGGATAACACCTTGGACATGAAGGAGGGATTGGTCCTGAGGGACACCCTGTCCGCATGAAAGATGATGAAAGGTTCCACTGCCATAAGGGCCTGTAATTCAGAAACCCTTATTGCTGAAGTGATTGCTAAAAGGAAAGCTGTTTTTCAAGAAAGGAATTTTAACTCTGCACTTGCAGCTGGCTCAAAAGGAGGCAGAGTGAGTTTTTCCAATTCACAGTTAAGGTCCCAGGCAGGAGTTGGGGCTCTTCTGGGTGGTCTTAAGTTTTTGGCCCCTCTGAGAAACTGCTTGAGCAGTGGGTGAGAAAAGAGGGGTGGTTCTGTGTTGTAATGAGCTGAAATGGCTAAGGAGTGAATTTTGATGGAGGAAAAGGAAAGGCCCTTGTGAAGCATCTCAGTTAAGTATTGAAGAATCTGAGGTAAATTGGGCGCTGCTGTGGCCATCCCTTGAGTTTGGTTCCAGGCACAAAATCTTTTCCATTTTTCAGCAAAATATTTTCTAGTACTAGGCCTCCTTGCCTCCAAAATGACATCCATCACTTGTTTACTGATGGATGGTAATGGAGACATTAGATAATTAGCCAGGCTGCCAGGTTCAGGGTTTGAATCTGGGGGTGCCAAATCTGGCTCTCCTGCTGAGACAGCAGGGTAAGGGTCTGAGGCAGGTGCCATGGGGCTAGCTGTGACACACTGCGCAACAGGGGGTACCAGTGTTGGCATGGCCAGTCTGGTGCAATCAGTATCATCCTTGGTTTGTCCTGTTTGATCTTTAGTAGTACTTTGGAGAGGAGAGGCAGAAGAGGAAAGGCATAAACTGATAGATTTTTCCAGCTGAAGGACAAAGCATCCATTTTCAAGCTTGTTTGTGGAGATTCCCTGTGCAGAATTTGTCCAATTGGTAGTTCTGGGGGGAGGCAAACAGGTCTATATCTGGACTCCCCCATTTATTTATCAACATGCTGAAAGTCTTTGGTTGCAGTTTCCATCCATGTGGGTCCGTGAGATTTCTGCTTAGTTCATCTGCCAGTGTATTTAGCTTTCCTGGCAGGAATTGAGCCTGTAGATGCACTTGGTAGCTCAAGGCTGTGTTCCACAGAGCCATGGCTAGTCTGCAAAGGGGGTAGGAATGGGTACCCTCCTGCTTGTTTATGTACCACATAACAGTGGCGTTGTCCGTCTTTAATATTAATTGTCCTGGAAGAATGTGGTCCTTGAAGGCTGTCAGAGCATTCTGTACAGCTAACATTTCTTTTGATAGATATGCAAGTGCATTTGACTTGGGTTCCATTTGCCCTGAATGCACTTCCCTGCCAGGTGAGCCCCCCATGCATAGTCTGATGCATCTGTTGTTAGGGTTTGGGTGGCAGGGGGTAGAGAGAATGGTAGTCCCTTGTTTTGGTGGCAGGCTTCTGCCCACCAAAGGAATTCTAACCGCAGGCAAGATATGATAGGAATTACTGCTTCTAGATCCTGACAATGTTGACACCATAGGCTTTTTAGATACCATTATAGTTTCCTCATATGCAGTCTTGCATATGGAATTAGTAGAATGCACAAGGCCATGAACCCCAAGGCTTGCAGTATTTGCCTTGCAGATAGCAGGATTTTTGTGGCCACTTGTTTTAAGTAAGTTGTCAAATGAATTTGTTTCTCTGGCATGAGGAAAGCCATCTGGGAAGTTGTGTTCAAGCTTGCTCCCAGGAATATAATTTGTTGACAGGGTACCAGATGTGATTTCTTTTCATCTATGGTGTACCCCAGACAAGTTAGCACCTTTTGCACAAATGCCAGATGATTCAAAAGTATGTCCTGGCTTTCTGCCTGAATTACACAATCATCCAGGTATGGGTATATTTGAATATTTCTTTGCCTGCAAAATGCAATGATTGGAGCTAGGCACTTTGTGCATACCCTGGGCGCAGTAGATAAGCCAAAGGGCATGCAGAGAACTGACAGTGCATGCAGCCTGCTTTGATGTGTAGGTATCTTCTGCAAGATTCCGTGATTGGGATGTGCAGGTAGGCTTCCTTTAAATCCAGTGTTGCCAACCAGGCATCTCTGCCTATCATGGGAAGCAACTGGTGAAGAGTTAGCATCTTGAATTTTGGAATCACCAAAAAGGTGTTTAGAATAGAAAGGTCCAGGATAGGACGCCATGAGTTGTCTTTTCTGGGTACCAGAAAAAGTCTTGAGTAGAAACCTTGTCCCTTTTTCTCTTCTAGTACAGTCTGAATAGCTTTTAATCTTGAGAGAGAGAGTACTTGCTTTTGAGCCTCTGCCCACTGATTTGGGGATACATCTGGCCAGACGTTTGGGGTTGGCAACCTGTGGAAGTGAATTCTGTATCCTTGGGAAACTATGTTTAAAACCCATTTGTCCTGGGTAATGAGTTCCCAGTTTTTTGCTTGCAGAGCAATCTTTCTCCCTAAAGGAGCAGTCAGTTGAGAAGTGCTGGGAAGTTTTACAGTTAAGTAATTGAGACAGCATACCACAGGGGGGAGTCTTACTACTCCCGGATTTGGAAGTGGGAGCACCCACACTGCTTAGTCCGGTGCATACCCTGGGACTGAAGCCTGGATGTTCTGCTGGTTCTGGGTTTGAACTGAGAAGGCCTGGAAGAGGCAGGAAAGGACCAACTTTTTGAGGGCAAATGCCTACTAAATCTTGGAGGCTGCAGTTGCAAGAAATCTTTAACAGTTTGCATAGATTTAGCTTTTTTCTCCATCTTTTTAAGAACTTCTTCTGCTTTGTTTCCAAACAGGCGGTCCTGATTTAATGGAGCATCCAGCAATTTAGTTTTAACATGATCTGGCAAAGATTGCTCCTTAAGCCAAGCATGCCTTCTAAGTACAGACCCGGTGACAGCAGCCCTGCAAAATGCCCCTAGTGAATCAAAACCACATTGCAAAGTATGTTTTCCAACCTGTTCAGCAGAATGCATTAAATCCTGTAAAATCCTTATTTTTAGCACAATCAGGAATCAACATCATTTTCTGTTTAAGCAATCCAATAATATGCTGCTACTTTAACATATGAAACTGGCAATTTAAGGCCCTGATGGCCAAGGTTTCAGAGGTGTATACCTTCTTACCCCATCTAGCCAGGGTCCTGGAATCTCTATCAGGGGGGTAGGATTTTTGGCAGTAGTAGCCTTAATGCCCTTGGGTCCCTGTGAAATGGTCTCAGGATCCGCAGTAGAATTTTTAAAAAGGAACTTGTGAGAATCAGGAACCTTGTAATATCTATCAGGGTTTCTGGGAGCAGGAGGTAAAGAGTCAGGGGCCAAGCTAGATTCCGAAAAGGCATCACCAACAATGTCCAGCACAGGAAGGATAGCTAACAGCCTGTGTTGGGGCAGGAGTAAGAAATCTCTAAGCCTCTTTTTAGAAATAGAGTAATCCTGGTGTTCCTAGTGAAACTGCTCCCTAAGAGTATGCAAGGTTTCACCAAAAGAAAATTCCTCTGGGGGAGAAGCAGAGGGAATAGAGTCCTCTGCATCAGAATACTCATAGGTGGATAAGGGTAAATCCTGGTCATCAGAGGAGACAGAAATTTCAAAATCCAAATCCAGGTAAGAAGTATCATAAGCAAATTCAGTCCTATGTCTCTTAGAGGGGGAAGGTTGGCTTCCCCTGATTAAAGTAATAAGGTCTTCGGACAGTCTTACAATTTGTTTTTCAGGCATAGAGGCCTGACCATGCGGTCTGGGCGTCGGTTTCCTAGGCATGGTTCGAGTTTTAGGCTTTGAAGAAGAAGATGGCATCAGTTTAATATGCAAGTCAGTAGGCCTGAATACTACCCTCAGAAGCCGGTGTCTGCACAGCAGCTCCGGACCCATCCAAGGTAGAGACATCCGCAGGTTCCACAGTTGAAGCATCTCACGGCATACCGGACTCTGAATGGGTCTCAGTAGAGGCCTGCGAATCTAAAGTAGTGGGTATCAGGGGCTGCGAAAGCACCTCACCGAGTACTGGCAAACTGGTGACTAGCTTAGGAGAAGCGTCGTCGGCAGCTTTAGACCTAGGCAGCCTGTCTCTGTCTTTATCTTTGCGTTTTTTCGGAATGTCGGTAGTTGGGTGGCTTAGCGAAGACATATCTGGATAACTGAACAGAGTACCAAAATATTTAGAACCGAAAATATACCAACGACGAATAGTTTGTGGTTTAAATTAGGCACAAAACCGACAGCGAGGTATGTCGTGGTCAGGGCCTAGGCAAGGAATACAGTACGAATGAAAATCTTTATGAGGTATTTGCTTTCCACAAGAAATACAACTATTCACTTTTACTGACATCAGTTTAGAGCAAGAAAAAGTTTCCCCAACAGGGTACTTAGCTTTAGTTGAAGACTTTGGTCCTGAAACTCGAAAACGAAAATTTCAGGAGTTGGCCGGCCTTCACTTGCGAACTGCTTCTGCTTCGGGCACCGCACGGCAAGAAAGACTGATGTAATGGCATATACTCTTGAAAGGTGGTTGCACCGAGGCACTGGAGAATAAAGAATTTGCTTTTGGATTTGACTTTGGTTCCTGTTTTTCGATTCCTGACTTCTGAAGATTTTGCTGTTTTGGTATTGTTTTGGATCAGAGTTGTTTCTATCTGAAGGTGTGTGGAGTGGAGTTTGTGTAATGATGTAATGGCATTGACTGCATGCTTTATACCCCTGACTACCTGACGTCATGGAAGATAAACAGCAACCGACGCAGGACCCAAGACTTTGATAATCAGGCCGACTGAGGGCTACTGCAAGCAGATAACCCAAATGTGATTACTGCAACAGTGAAACATGTAAAACATCATCAAGGATTCTTTCTGAAAATGGAGCTGGAAGGGAAAAGGGTATTATATATCCTCTGGAAATCATCCTCTGCACCCAAATATATTGTCATACATAGACAGGTTCTCTGGTGCGGGGATAATCATCCCCCAACTGCCACCAGAGGTGGGTAATAGGGCCTCTTTTCAGGAGCACTGGTAGGGTTTGTTAAAGAAAGAATCTCTGAAACCCTGATTCTGCAGGCCATTTCTGCAGCATGAAAGTACAGTTGTGTACACTTACCATAAATGTAGATGTTCGAGTGTATTCACTGTTGCAGTCATTACATTTGGGTAATCTGCTGGCAGGCTGCCCTCAGTCGGCCTGAATAACAAAGTCTTGGGTCCTGCATCGGTTGCTGTCTCCTCTTCCATGACGTCAGGTCATCAGGGGTATAAAACATGCGGCCAACGCTATTTTATTCAGTTTTTCTTGCCCCAGATGTCAGGTGCCCCCCAAATGGGGAGCAAAAATATATATATAAGTAAACAGTAAATATATAAATGCACTTTTAGAAACATAAACTTTACCTTCAACTAAAAGCAAATACACCACAAAGGCTTTTGAGTATAGTGAAGGAAAGAAAAGGTATAGAAAGGGGCATGGCGGCTGGCTAACCCAGACTGCAACAGTGAATACACTCGAACATCTACATTTATGGTAAGTGTGCACAACTGTACTATGTTCTTCGTGTTTCACTGTTGCAGTCATTACATTTGGATAGAATCCCAAAGCTATGGATGGGAGGATGGAACTAAACAGCATTAGGAGCGGCTATAAGCCCTGCAGGACTGCAGTGGCAAAACCTGCCCTGGATTTGGAGAAGAGAGGTAAATGATAATGCTTTGTGAAGGTATGAACAGAGCTCCAAGTAGCAGCTTCTAGAATGTCTTTGGTTGGAACCCCTCTGAGAAAAGCTGCTGAAGTAGAGGCAGCCCTGGTGGAATGTGATCTGATTTGGGCACAGGTTTACCATGGTGCAAATAGCAGAAACGAATGCAGTGGCTTATCCATTTAGAAATTGTCTGCTTTGATATAGCCTTCCCCTCTGACCCTGCAGCAAATGCTACTAGTAGTTGCTCAGACTTTCTTAGAGATTTGGTCCTATTTAGGCAGAATCTTAGTGTCTGTGTACATCCAATGAATGCAGAATCCGCTCCCCCTTGTTCTGCGGATTTGGGTAAAAAGTTGGCAGGTGAATGGTCTGTTTAACAGCCACACTGGATACCACCTTAAGCATAAAAGAAGGATTGGTCCTGAGGGACACCCTGTCTGGGTAAAATATAATAAAAGGCTCCATTGCCATGAGAGCCTGTAGTTCTGAAACCCTTCTTGCTGAAGTGACTGCCAAAAGAAAAGCTGTTTTCCAAGATAGAAATTTTATAACCGCAGTAGCTGCTGGTTCAAAAGGAGGCAGGGTGAGTTTTTCCAGCACAAAATTGAGGTCCCCATGCAGGAGTTGGTGCTCTTCCGGGAGGCCTTAAATTTTTGGCCCCTCTAAAGATACTGTTTTAGCAGAGGATAAGAAAAGAGGGGAGGCTCTGTGATGTAATGAGCAGAGATGGCAGAGGCATGGATTTTTATTGAAGAAAAAGATAGGCCCTTGTCAAGTATCTCAGTCAAATATTGTAAAATCTGAGGAATATTGGGCTTTGCTGTGTCTATTCCTTGTGCTTGATTCCAAGCACAGAATCTCTTCCATTTATCAGCATAAGATTTTCTAGGACTAGGCCTTCTGGCTTCCAAAATGACATCTATCACAGATTTACTGAGAGGTGTTGTTTGAATAATTAGTTGATTAGCCATGCTGCAAGATTCAGAGTTTGGAGCCGAGTGTGCAGAATTTGATAGTTCTGCTGAGACAGTAGATGAGGTATTTGAGGCAAGAACCATGGAGGAAGGCGAGACATATTCCTTAGAAGCGGGTACCAGTGCTGGCGGGGCCAGTCCAGAGCAATTAGGATAATTTTTTGGTTTTTCCTGTCTGACTTTTAGTAAGACCTTGGAGAGTAGAGGCAGAGGGGGAAAGGCACAGACTGACAGGTTTTTCCAACTGAAGGACAGAGCATCCATTTTCAATGCTTTTTTGTGATGAGTTCTTGTACAGAATTTGTCCAACTGATAATTTTGGGGAGAGGCAAATAGATCTATGTCTGGGCTCCCCCATTTCTGTGTTAACATGCTGAAGATTTGTGGATCCAGTTTCCATTTGTGTGGTCCATAAGATTTCTGCTTAGGTCGTCTGCCAGAGTATTTTGCTTTCCTGGCAGGAATTGAGCTTGAAGATATATTTGGTAAGTCAAGGCTGTGTTCCACAAAGCCACGGCTAGTCGGCAAAGGGGGTAGGAATGTGTACCCCCCTGCTTGTTTGTACCACATAACTGTGGTGTTGTCCATCTTTATCAGTAGTTGTCCTGGATGAAGTAAGTCCTTGAAGGCTGTCAGAGCATTCTGAACAGCTAGCATCTCTTTCTGGTTGATATGCAGATGCATTTGGCTTGGGCTTCATTTGCCCTGAATGCATCTCCCTGCCAGGTGGGCCTCCCAAGCATAGTCTGATGCATCTGTAGTTAGGGTTTGGGTGGTAGGGGGTAGAGTGAATGACAGTCCCTTGTTTTGGTGACATGTCTGCCCACCAAAGAAACTCCTGTTGTAGGCATGGAAGGAGAGGAATCATTGGTTCCAGGCTGTGACAATGTTGACTCCATAGACTTTTTAGGTACCATTGAAGTTTCCTCATATTCAGTCTCACATATGGAATTAGTAGAATGCAGAATGCCATGAACCCCAAAGCCTGCAGAATTTGTCTTGCAGATAACTGGGTTTTTGTTGCCATTTGTTTGAAGTATGTTGTCAGTTGCCTTTGTTTGGCGTGAGGTAAGCCATCTGGGCAGTTGTATTCAAGCTTGCACCCAGCAATGTAATTATTTGAGAGGATACCAGTTGTGATTTCTTTTCATTTATGGTGTACCCTAGGAATGCTGGAAGCCTTTTTACAAACGCCAGATGCTGAAGAAGAGTGTCCTTGTCCTCTGCTTGAATGAGACAATCGTCCAGATAAGGATAGATTTGAATGCTTCTTTGTCTGCAGAATGCAATTACTGGTGCCAGGCACTTTGTAAAGACCCTGGGCGCAGTAGATAAGCCAAAGGGCAGTGCAGAGAATTGGTAATGCAAAAAACCTGCTTTGAAGCGAAGGTATCTTATGCATGATTCCCTTATTGGGATATGCAGGTATGCCTCTTTTAAGTCTAGAGTTACTAACCAAGCATTCCTGCCTAGCATAGGCAGTAGCTGTTGTAAAGTCAGCATTTTGAATTTTGAAATGTCCAGGAACGTGTTCAGAATCAATAAGTACAGTACTGGATGCCATGAATTGCCTTTTCTGGGTACCAGGAAAAGTCTTGAATAAAAACCTTGTCCTTTTTCCTTTTCTGGAACCGGTTGAATAGGCCCCATATCCATGAGGGACCTGACTTGTTTCTGGGCCTCTGCCCACTGGTTTTGTGGCAGATCCGGCCATCCATTTGGAATTGGCAAAGTATGGAAATGAAATCTATACCCCTGGGATACTATGTTTAATACCCACTTGTCCTGGGTAATTACCTGCCAATTTTGAGCATGAAGTGCTAGTTTTCCCCCCAAGGGGGCTGCCAAAAGATAAGTGCTTGGTGATGGTAGAGGAAAGTCATTGAGACTGCTTACTGTAGGGGTTGTGCTTTGTTTCCTCCAGATTTGGAGGTGGAGGCACCCCACTGCTTTGACCTGTAAGAACCCTGTGATTGGTATTGGGAGCCTTTTGAGTGCCTGGATTTTCCCCGAGTGGCTCTGTTAGACACAGGAAAGGACCAATTTTTAGTAGGCCAGTGCCTACTGAATCTGGGTGGCTGCACTTGCAAGAAATCTTTTACAGTTTGCATAGATTTAGCTTTGTCTTCCATTTTCTTTAAAACCTCTTCTGCCTTATTACCAAACACAGTATCATGCTGCAAAGGGACATCCAACAATTTAGCTTTAACATGATCAGGCAGATTTTGCTCCTTGAGCCAGGCATGCCTTCTAATCACAGATCCAGTAACGGCAACCCTACAAGAGGCCACCAAGGAATCAAAATCACATTGCAAAGTATGCTTTCCAACCTGTTCTGCTGAATGCAATAATTCCTGTAACTCTATTTTCCACACGATCAGAAATCAACATAATTTTCTGTTTCACTAAGCACATAACATGCTGCTGATATTTAGGCATATGAAACTGGCAGTTTAAAGCTCTGATTGCCAAGGTTGCAGATGTATAAAACTTCTTACCCCATCTATCCTGCGCCCTGGAATCTCTATCAGAAGGGGTAAGATTTTTGGCTGTAGAGGCCTTTACACCCTTAGGACCCTGAGAAATAGTCTCAGGATCAGCAGCAGGATTTTTGAAAAGAAATTTGTGGGAGTCAGGAACCCTGTAATATCTGTCTGGCTTACTAGGAGTCGGAGGCAGGGAATCAGGAGCCATGCTTGATTCTGAGAACACATCATCCACAATGTCTAATACAAGAGGTATTGCCAAAGGCCTATGGTGAGGAAGAAGGAAATCCCTAAGCCTCTTTTTTGATTCAGAGAAGTCCTGACTCTCCCAGTGAAAATGTTCCCTTAAAGTATGCAAAGTCTCTCCAAAAGAGTAATCCTCAGGAGGAGATGCAGACGGGATGGATTCCTCTGCATCAGAATCCTCACAGGGTGGAATAGAAAATTCCTGATCAGAAGAAATGGAAACCTGACCTGAAGATTCATAATCAGTGCCTTGCCTAGGCCTCTTAGCAGGGGGTGAGGGTTGGGAACCCCTGATCAAGGTAATTAAATCCTCAGCCATTTTGATCATCTGCTTTTTAGGCGTAGGGGCCGGAGCATGTGGCTCGTGTTGGTTTTTTAGACATAGAAGTTGTTTTTGACCTTGTTTTTGTTGCTGACGTCGGTTTAATATAAAAATGTTGAGGCCTGAAAACACCATCAGAAGCCGGTGCCTGCTCAGTGGCTCCGGACCCATCCAAGGGACAGACATCTGTGGGTTCAATACTCTGAGAATCTCGCGGCATACTGGACTCCAAATGGGTCTCGGTAGAGGCCTGTGACTCAAAAGTAGAGGGTATCAGGGGCTGCGAAGGCACCTCACTGAGTACCGGCGACTGGCTTAGGAGAAGCTTCGTTGTCGGTTTTGGACCTCGACGGTCTGTCTCTGTATTTTTCTTTGCATTTTTATGAACTCCGGTAGTCGGATTGCTAACCGACGACATTTCAGGATATTTAAATATTAAACCAAAATATTTAGAAGCAAAATATAAAGAGGACTTGAAAGGATCCACAAACTCACAAAGGAGCATCCAGGCATGTCTCCTTATGGAAATGCCTGAACCCCCTGCTCTTGAGGTTCCCTCTGTTACATTTGAGATCGAGTTCATGGAAGAATTGGCTATGGACTGAAGGGTAGCCTGCTGAGAAGTTACAGAAGCTTGAACTTCATCAGAAACACCACCTGAAAGGGTATTTGATAACTTCTTAATCGAATCCCTCTGTAATCTGGTAAAATGTGCCAAGTAGTTAAGAGACCTCAGTGCAAACGTAAAGGAGGCATATACATGCTTCCCAAATATGTCCATCACCCATGACTCCCTGTTGGTGTGATAGACAGTGGAACTTTCTTCAGCGAGATCCTTCCACCACAACAACCATGGCATCAACAGCAACTCTCTTACTGCAGAACTGCCTCCCCATGGGTGGTGCCATTATGCAGTCCGGTCTTCGAGGAATGGGTTTCTTGGTGTCTGAATCCTTCCACACCTGCAATGAGATCATGCCAATGAGCTCATTGGTTGGCAGAGTCATCCAGGAGGTAGAGGGTCGAGTACCAAAAGCCTCCAGGAGAACAGATTCCTCGGATGTCAGGTTACTAGGCATCCAGCCACATCTCTGTTAAGGATTTCTAGGAAGTCTCCTAATGAGACAGCTTCAGCTGGTTACCAAGTGGAGCCTTTACCCTCAACAAAAATCTGTATCCTCAGTGATGGATTCCTCCAGGTAATCAAAGTGCTTCCTCTTGCACATCCTCCTTTTGTGGACCTCCTCAGTGGGATGCTCTGGGGAGGTATCTGAAGACAAAATTACAATTCTCCGAGTGGGAGCCTGGGGCTTTTGTACTGGCTATTCCAGTGGAATGCGATGGTCAAGCTCCGAGTGCTGGATCATCATGGTGGAAGCCTTTAGATCCAAGGGGGAAGGTTTCATCAGAACTGCTGGCTCAGAAAAGACCGTCTCCACAGTCTCAAAGGCCAAGTGGCCTGGCAAAGAAGAGGACATCGAACCTGAGAAGACAAGCTTCTGGATCGTAGCCCCCTCCAGCTCAGAGGGCAAGACCTCCAAAGTGGAAGCTGGAGCCGGGTTGTTCAGTGCAGAGGCTCCAAAGTGGAAGCTGGAGCCAAGCTGTCCAGTGCAGAGGCTCCAAAGTGCAGAGATGGCTCAGAAAATCTTGCAGTTGAATGCAACACCTCGGATCCAACAGGCAGACTACAGCTCCTAGAGCTCTCTGGATCCCAAGGAACCAGAGCTCTCAGAGATGACTTTGGATCCGAGGAAAATGATACCCTTGGATCTGAAAATGATGGAGCCAGACAAACTGAACCCAGAGACTCTGAAGCTACAGTAATAGTCAGAGGAGGAACCTGTAAAGGGGGAGTTGAAGACATTGGGATCTTCTGACCTGGAGGGGTAGGAGTGGAAGGAACTCCAATCTGTCCCTGCACTAAGAGGATTTGCCTCACCAGTCTCTCCACATCTTCTTCAGTTAGGCTCCTGGAAGAACGAGCACAAAATGTAGATGGAGATCTGGGGTGCTCTAAAAAAGGTGAAGATACTCTATCCGGAACAGGATCCAGGGAGGGTGGGAGAGTACCTTAACTCTAGGTAAGGGTTTAAATGCCAATTTGTATGCTAATGGATCCGATAACTTAGCACTTCTCCGATCCTGCTTGGGAATAGTCTGATCCGAAACCATCAGATCAGATGATTTACAGGCTTTTGCATCCATAACTGAAGTGGGACCCATAAATTTTGATTTCTTATGGTCCGTGGTTAAGACCAGATCATTTGCTGAGCTTTTTCTTAGAGAATCTGAGGTAAAAGATGAAGAAGAAGGCCTCAGAAAAGAGGATTTCTTCTATAAAACCTTTGAAGAACTACCTTCAGAAATAGCTTCTCCAAAACAGAAGGGAAGAAGGCCCTTCAATGTTAGCTTTTTTTTTTTCTTTCCACTAAAGCTCATGGATTGAAACTATGGCATATAGAGCAGTCTTCCTGCAAGTGAAGAGGGTCTAAACAATAAACGCATGGTGTGGGCATCTGAAAAAGGCAATTTATGCCCAAACATTACACATTTTTAAACCCTGCTGGCTTTTCAGACATGTTTAAATATTTTCAAAAACGGTCTCAATTTTTGTGGATCTTCGAACATCTACATTTATGGTAGGTACAAAACTGTACTATGTTCTTCATCTCACATTGCTGCAGTCCTTACACTTGGGTAGAATCCCAAAGCAGAGGTAAGGGAGGATGGCCAAACTATAAGGAAGCAGGAGCTGCCAAAATGCCCTGCAAAACAGCAGTGGCAAAACCAGCCCTGGATTTAGAGTAAAGTGGTAGGTGATAATGCCTAGAGAAAGTATGCACTGAACTCCAAGTAGCTGCCTCCAAAATATCCTTGGTTGCCACCCCCCTCAAAAAAGCTGTCAAGTGGCAGTAGCCCTAGTGGAATGAGGCCTAATCCCAGCTGGAATCTCCTTGCCATGATGGGAATAACAGAAAGCAATGCAAAACCCAATCCACTTAGAAATAGTTTGTTTTGACACAGGCTTGCCCTGAGAACTCAAAGCAAAAGAAACAAATAACTGCTGAGACTGCCTGAACCCTTTAGTTCTGTCCAAATAATATCGCAACTGCCTGTGTACATCTAAAGTGTGCAAAATCTTTTCCCCTTTATTTTGGGGATTTGCATAAAAAGTAGGCAAATGAATAGTTTGGTTTAAAGCCACACTAGAAACCACTTTAGGCATAAAGGAAGGATTAGTACGTAAAGATACCCTATCCTTATGGAAAATTAAGAAAGGCTCAACCGCCATAAGGGCCTGCAACTCAGAAACCCTTCTTGCAGAGGTAATAGCCAACAAAAAAGCAGTCTTCCATGATAAAAACTTTAATTCAGTAGTAGCTGCAGGCTCAAAAGGTTGTAGAGTGAGTTTCTCCAACACAAAATTGAGATCCCAAGCAGGAGTAGGAGCTCTTCGTGGGGGTCTTATATTCTTTGCCCCTCTAAGAAATTGCTTGAACAAAGGATGAGAAAACAAAGGTGGGTCACAATCATAGTGAGCCGAAATTGCTGCAGCATGAACCTTAATAGAAGAAAAGGACAAACCTTTGTCCAATAACTCAGTAAGATATTGAAGAGTCACACTTAAATTAGGCTCAGAAACATCAAAATCCTTTGCTGCACTCCAAAATAAAAATCTCTTCCATTTATCTGCGTACACTTTCCTTGTACTAGGCCTTCTAGCTTCCAAAATAACATTCAAAACTTGCTGTGGAAGTGGAGGCCCACTATGGTTCAAAACAGAATATGAAGGCTGTTAGGTGCAGAGAGTGAAGCTTGACATTGAGCAAATGACTGTCCTCCTGAGACAACAGGTGTGGAATCGAAGGCAAAGGCCATGGAGGCTTACGTACCAGGCTTCTCAGTAATGGGTACCAATGCTGTCGAGGCCAATCTGGAGCTATCAAAATCATCCTTGGCTTGTCTTGTCTGGCCTTCAGTAGTACCTTTGGGAGGAGAGGCAGAGGCGGAAAGGCATACACATGAAGATTGCTCCAATTGAAAGAAAGAGCATCCACTTTCCAAGCTGTGGGATGAAACCTTTTTGTGCAAAACTTTGGCAGCTGGTGGTTTAGTGGAGAAGCGAACAGATCTATGTCTGGAGTTCCCCAGGACACTGTCAATTTCTGAAATACATGAGGATCCAATTTCCACTCGTGGGGATCCATAATTTGTCTGCTCAACACATCTGCTAAGGAGTTCTGTGCTCCCGGCAGAAACCTTGCCTGAAGATTTAGCTGTAAACTGAGAGCAGTCACCCACAAAATCATTGCTTGCCTGCATAGAGGATAAGAATGTGTTCCGCCTTGCTTGTTGATGTACCACATGACAGTTGTGTTGTCTGTTAGAATCAACACCTGCCATGGAAGAAGTAAATCCTTGAAAGCTATTAATGCAAACTGGACTGCTAACATCTCTTTCAAGTTGATATGTAGATGTTGTAGTCTGGCAGGCCACTTGTCTTGTATCCACTTTCCATTCAGATGAGCTCCCCAAGCTTTGTCTGAGGCATCTGTCGTTAGAATCTGACTCGCCTCTGGCCGGGTCACAGAGAGTCCCTTGTTTAGGTGACATTCCTGAGCCCACCACAACAATTCCTTTTGAATGCAAGGTATTATTTGAATGACAGTGTCCAAATCCTGGCAGTGCTGTGTCCATACATTTTGAGATACCATTGTAGCTTCCTCATATGCAGTTTGGCATTGGGAAGCACCAGAATACAAGATGCCATGAACCCCAAGGCTTGAAGGACTGTCCTTGCAGTCAGCCTGGACTGATGAGACAACTGATGAAAGTAAAGGGAAAGATTCTTTTGTTTGTCCGGGGTCAAAAGGCCATCTGGGATGCTGTATTCAGTCCCACACCCAGAAAGCACATGTCCTGAGAGGGTACTAGACTGGACTTTATTTCGCTCACAGAATACCCCAGTCATTTTAGCACAGCTATCACATAATCCAAATGATGAAGAAGCTCGTCCTTCCTTGAGCCAGAATCAGGCAATCGTCCAAATAAGGATAGATCTGTATTCCTTTTAACCTGAGGAAAGCTATCACTGGAGCCAGAACTTTCGTGAACACTCTGGATGCAGTAGATAAGCCAAAGGGCAATGCAGAGAACTGATAATGAGAAGTCCCAGCACGAAAACGCAGATACTTCCTGCAACTCAGTCTGATAGGAACATGAAGATAAGCCTCCTTGAGATCCAAAGTTACCATCCAATGATCTTTGCCCAGCAGAGGTAAAAGCTGCTGTAACGTCAACATTTTGAACTTGGGAATGTCCAGATAAGTGTTGAGGATAGATAAGTCCAAAATTGGTCTCCACGTGTTCCCTTTCTTTGGTACTAGGAACAGGCGGGAATAAAATCCTAGGCCCACTTCTGGCATAGGGACCGGCTGTATGGCCCCTATTTGGAGTAACAGAGAAATTTGCTTGTGAGCCTCTATTCTTTGTTGAGGAGGAACGTCTGGCATGCCTTTGAAAGGAGGCAAGGTATGGAAATAAAACCTGTAACCGTGGTGTATGATATCCAATACCCATCTGTCTTGGGTAATTAAACTCCAATTTTCTTTGAAAAGTGCCAACCTTCCTCCCAAAGGTGCTGCCAGACGAGAAGGCTCTGGCAGCTGAAAAGGTAGGTCATTGGGTCTGTTTACGAAAGGACTGACCCCTGCCCTCACCGAAGACTGTGCAGGAGAACTCCCTGTTCTAGGCCTGAAAGAGCCCTGAGCTCTGCCCCTACCACGTCTAGATCTACCCCTAGACTGGGAATCATAAGAAGGATATGTCCACCCCTTAGTAGGCCAATTTCTACTAAACTTTGGAGGCTGGACCTGCAAAAAATCTTTAACAGTCTGCATAGACTTAGCCTTGTCTTCCATTTTCTTTAAAACTGCCTCAACAGGAGAACCAAACAACACATCAGATTGCAAAGGAGCATCTAAAATCCTTGTTTTAACATGGTCAGATAAATTCTGATCCCTCAGCCAGGCGTGCCTGCGAAGAACTGACCCAGTGGCAGCCACCCTAGACGAGGCCTGTACAGCATCAAAACCACATTGCAAAGAATGCTTACCCACCTGTTCAGAAACATGTACTAAATCTTGTAACTCTTTACAATCAATACCTTCCGCCAGAGCATCAACCTTAGACTTCAATTGTGAAAGGAGATAGTTTTGGTATTTCAACATATGAAACTGGCAATTCAAAGCCCTCATAGCTAGAGTGGAAGAAGTATAAACTTTCTTTCCCCATCTATCCAAGGCCCTGGCCTCTTTATCTGTAGGAACCGGATTCTTGACAACAGAAGCCTTAACACCTTTAGGCCCCTGACTAACAGTTTCTGGGTCTGCCCTAGGACTCTTGAAAAGATACTTATGAGCTTCAGGCACCCTGTAATACCTATCCGGTTTAACAGGAGCAGGAGGCAAAGAATCAGGATTAAGAGAAGCCTCTGTAAAAACATCTTCCACCACATCCAAAACAGGAGGTATAGCCAAAGGCCTATGCTGGGGTAAAAACAAAAATTCCCCAAGCCTTTTCCTGGAATCAGAGAAGTCCTGACCTTCCCACTTAAAATGCTCCCTCATGGAATGAAGAGTTTCTGAAAAAGAAAAATCCTCAGGAGGAAAAGCAGAAGGAGTAGAATCATCCACATCAGAATCTGAATAAGGAGAATACTCCTGCAAGTCTTCAGCCGAAGACTCTGAAGCATCCGAAGCCTGCTCAAAACTCCCTAGCTCAGGTTCCACCCTAGGTCTCTTATCAGGAGGGGGCAAAGAACCCCTAATCAAAGTAATCAAATCTTCTGCCATTTTAAGCATATGCTTCTTGGGCACAGTTCCTGAAGAACTAGGGGTGACACCAACTGAAGCTAAACCTGGCCTGCCTCTGGGAGAAGCCTTGGAGACAGAAGGAGAGGGCCTAACCACCCTAGGAAGGGAGGGGAGTATAGTAACCTGAGAAGCCCCCTCAGCCTGACCTGCCTCCTGAGAGGCCACATCCTGCAATAACAAAGTCTCACCTTGGGATCCCAAAGAAACCTCCGGTGGAACCACCGGCTCCACCGACACCTCTAAAGAACCGGCGTCCGGTACGGACGGTTCTTCTAGCCTAGGCTTAACTGCTTTGTCCTTGCAGTTCTTCTAAGAAGCGGGCGTCGGAGCATCCGACGGCATTTTATAATTGCACCGCTTCCCGAAGACTAACCTGGCACAATCTAACCTTCTCTTTATAGTGCGCTTATTGAATCTAGCACAAGAGCGACACCCAACAACGTCGTGCTCAGGCCCTAAACAAGGAATACACAAAGTATGATAGTCTCTATGCGGTATCTGTTTCCCACAAGAAATACAATTATTCACTTTTTCTGACATCCGGTAAACCACTGAGGCAAGAAAAAACTAAAATATTCCCCAACGGGGTACTTAGCCAACTTTGACTCGGTCTGAAACTCCGAAATCGAAAAATTTCAGAACGCCAACCGGCGCTTGCAATGCTGCTTCTGCATCGGACCATGCGGCAAAAAAGACTGAGGATATGACGTCGGTCATGCGCATTTGTACCCTGACGTCCTGATGTCAGTCAAATGCGCCTTGACCGACGTCAGCCTTATACTTTGATATTCGGGCCGACCGAGGACAGCGGACTACCCAAGTGTAAGGACTGCAGCAATGTGAGATGAAGAACATCAACTGAAATATGGATGAATAGGAATGTGATGATAAGCATCTTTTAAATCTAAGATTACTAAAAAAATTCACATGAGAAAGAAGGGCTAAAAGGTTGTGAAGAGAAAGCATTTTGAACTTGGGCAGTATTGCATACTGGTTTAGGGAAGAAATTTCAGTACTGTCTTCCTGGCATCTTCTTTCTTTTGCACCAAAAACATTCTTGAATAAAATCCTTTTTTCAACTGGGAAGGAGGAGCTGTTTCTATTGCCCCTGAGATAGCACATGCTGTAAAACAGGATGCAACAGAGGGATTTGGTCTAGTGGATATGGAATAATTCCCTGAAAGGAAGGGAATTTCTTCCTACTGCCATCTGTAACCCTGCTGAATCAGTCTCACAACCCATTTGGTTGAAAGAATCTGTTGCCAAAGAGGGAAGTGATGATTAGGATAAGAGATTGCCAGGGTGGTGGTTAGTATGACAAATTCCCTCACACAGCCATTCTGCAATATGTGACTGTCCTTTAATTTAGGAGGGGGGGTTCCTGCTTTATTTTCAAAACCTCCTTGCTTTTGTTTTTTTAACATCTGCTTATCAGCATTTTGCTGTGAAAAGTTTTGTTTATTGCCAAAACCATCTAAGGGAGCACAAAACTCTTGGAAAATTTAGAGAAGGGGGGATGAAAAATTTGAGAGATTCCCTCTTTCAGCTTACCAACTCATCACATTTTTCAATAAACCTCTGTAGGAGAGGGGCCAAAAATAAAATCTCTACCAAAGAAGAATTTAAAATCTCATCTTTTACGTCTTCCGGGAGGGTTCTGAGAACACTGCCAGGCAAACATCCTCAACATGGTACCAGTGGCAACAGCCCTGGATGCAGTACCTATAGAGTTATAAGCACACTTTAAACAATGAATAGTGACTTGAGAAACTGAATAAACTAAACCACACAAAGTATATTTTTCCTCACAGGAGGGAACTGCAGACAAAACATTCCCCATATGTTTACAATTAGTCAGAATAAACTTTTAACATATGAAGCTGACTATTCAAAATTCTAAAAAATTACAGTTGCAAAAGCATACACTTTTCCCCAAAACTTTTCAATTGTTTTACCATCCATGTCAGAAGGGGAAGGATTAGAATTAACAACACCTTTGGCAGAGATAATATGCATGAGTTTAGAAAGACTGCTGTTAAGCAAATGTTTTTTGATAAAAACTGCGGTGCACAAAAACTTTTCGTACAACTTAGACAACAGAAAGTAGAAAGTACAGTTGTGTACACTTACCATAAATGTAGATGTTCGAGTGTATTCACTGTTGCAGTCATCACATTTAGGTTATCCCTGCCAATGTAGCCTTCGGCCGGCCCGAATACCAGAGGCTTAGTATTTCCGTGTCGGTTGCTGTCGCTTCAGGACTGATGTCAGGTCGTCAACAATATAAAGTAAGGCAGCCGACGCCACTATAATAGTTTTTCTTGCCGTAACTGTCAGGAGCCCTAAAGTGGGAGCCAGGATATGGTGGAAGAACCCCACCAGTAGAAAGTAAATACCAAAAAGCTCCTTGTAAGGAGAGAGAGAGAGAAAGAAGAGGGGGATGGAGGGTGGGAAACCAGGACTGCAACAGTGAATACACTCAAACATCTACATTTATGGTAAGCATACACAACTGTACTGTTCATGTTTCACTGTTGAAATCATCACATTTGGGTGGATTCCCAAAGCTGAGGAAAAGGGTGGAGGCAGTCAAAGAGACTAGGGGCTGGCTAGAATGCCCTGCAAGACTGCAGTGGCAAAGCCTGCCCTGGATTTGGAGAAGATAGGCAGGTGGTAATGCTTAGAGAAAGTGTGAAAAGATGTCCAGGTGGCAGCCTCCAGGATGTCCCTGGTGGGGACTCCACTGCGGAAAGCTGCAGAGGTGGAGGCTGCTCTGGTAGAGTGAGTCATGACCCCCTTAGGGGGAGGTTTTCCGTGTTGCTTGTAACAGAAATGAATGCAGTGTGCTATCCATTTAGAAATGGTTTGTTTGGAGATGGCTTTGCCCTCTGCCCCTGCAGCAAAGCTGACCAGTAATTGATCAGTCTTTCTGAATGATTTAGTCCTATCTAGATAGAATCTGAGCTGTCTGTGCAAATATAGAGAGTGCAGGATCCTTTCCCCATTGTTTTGTGGGTTAGTGAAAAATGTGGGCAAATTAATGGATTGGTTGAGAGCCACACTGGACACCACTTTGGGCATGAAGGATGGGTTAGTCCTGAGTGACACCCTGTCAGCATCGAAGATGATGAGGGGCTCTATAGCCATGAGTGGTTGTAGCTCAGAGACTCTTCTGGCTGAAGTGATGGCCAGAATAAAAGCTGTCTTCGAGGAGAGAAACTTTAACTCTGCTGAAGATGCTGGTACAAAGGGGGGCAGTATGAGCTTTTCCAACACAAAGCTTAGGTCCCAAGCTGGGGTAGGTGCTCTTCTGGGTTGCCTCAAGTTGCTAGCCCCTCTTAGGAACTGTTTGATCAGAGGGTGTGAGAAAAGGAGGTGCTCTGTGTGGAAATGAGCACAGATAGCAGAGGTATGAATTTTAATAGAGGAAAAGGAGAGACCATTGTGTAGCAGGTCAGTTAGGTAATCCAGGATAAGAGGTAAGGAGGGCAGCACCATATTGGCTTCCTTAGCCTGAATCCAGGTGCAGAAACTTTTCCATTTGTCAGCATAAGACTTTCTAGTGCTAGGGTGTCTAGCCTCACGTATAACATCTAGAACCTGTTTTCTGAGATTGGCAGATTGATCAGTGGTCAGGGAATAAACCAGCCTGCTAAACTGAGGGTCTGTAACTGGGGATGCATGAATTCTACTTCCCTCTAGGTCATGAGGGTTGGGGTCTGAGGGAGATGCCATGGTGGCAGTGGGGACAGGCTGCGCAGAAGTGGGTACCAGTGCTTGCGAGACCAGTCTGGAGCAATCAGAATTGTCCTTGGTTTTTCCTCCCTTATTTTAAAGCAGTACCCTGGTGATGAGAGGTAGTGGGGGAAATGCATACACCGAGAGATTGACCCAGGGGAAGGATAGGGCATTCACTTTCGAAGCCATGCAGTGATGCTCTCTGGTGCAGAACCTGGTGACCTGATGGTTGGTGTGGGAGGCAAAGTTGAGCAATTAGGGTGAAGCTTCTTTGGTCTAGCTGCTACTCATGTGGGTCCAGAAGATTTCTGCTTAAGTGGTCTGCCAGAGAGTTTAGAGAGCCTTGCAGGAATTATGCTAACAGGTGGCACTGCATGGCAGAGGCTGTGTGCCAAAGGGTCATGGCCAGCCTGCATAGAGGGTAGGAGTGAGTCCCTCCCTGCTTGTTGATATACCACATCACAGTGGTGTTGTCTGTTTTGATCAGGAGAGCCCCTGGGCAGAGAAGTGGCCTGAAAGCTGTAAATGCATGATGGACAGCTAACATCTCTTTTTGGTTGATGTGCAGATGGATTTGCTGTGGACTCCACTGGCCTGTATGCACCTGCGGTCCAGGTGTGCACCCCAGGCATAGTCTGATGCATCTGTGGTGAGGGTCTGGGCAGCGGGGGGTGGTGAGAAAGGTAGTCCCTTGTTGTAGAAGAATGCTGCTGCCCACCAAAGAAAATCTTTCCTTAGGCAAGGTATCATTGGTATAAGAGTTTTCAGGTCTTGACAGTATTGATAACAAAGGCTTTTTAAGGTACCATTGAAGTTTCCTCATATGCAGTCTGGCATAAGGAATGAGTAGAATGCAAGATGCCATGAACCCCAGAGCTTGCAGGATTTTCCTTAGAGATAACTGAGGTCTGGTGGCCAGCTGAGAGAAGTAGGCTGTCAGGTAAGTTTGCTTTTCTGGTGTAAGGAATGCCATCTGGGATGCTGTGTCCAGGCTTGCTCCCAGGAATATAATTCTTTGGGTGGGTACTAGTTTGGATTTCTTTTCATTGATAGTGTACCCTAGGAAGGTCAGTAGGGACTTTACAAAGGTCAGGTGCTTGAGCAACTTTTCCTGTCTGTCTGCCTGAATTGGGCAGTCGTCTAAGTATGGGTATATTTGGATATTCTTTTGTCTGCAAAAGGCAATGGTGGGAGCCAGACATTTTGTGAAAACTCTGGGAGCAGTAGATAAGCCAAAGGGAAGCACAGAGAACTGAAAGTGCAGAGATCCTGCCCTGAAACATAGATATTTCCTGCATGATTCCCTGATAGGAATGTGGAGGTAGGCCTCTTTTAGGTCTAGGGTGGCTAGCCATGGAGAGCATGGGTAGCAGTTGCTGGAGGGTGAGCATTTTGAATTTTGGTATGTCCAGGAAGGTGTTTAGAATGGATAGATCAAGGATGGGGCGCCAGGTGCCCTCTTTTCTGGGTACCAGAAAAAGTCTGGAGTAGAAACCTTGGCCTATCTGTTCTGCAGGAACGTGCTCTATTGCCCTCAGAGAGAGCAAGGAAAGAATTAGCTTTTTCGCCTCTGCCCACTGTTTTGGAGGTAGATCAGGGAACCCTTTTGGGGTTGGAAGAGTGTGGAAAGAAAATGTGTATCCCTGGAACAATTTGCTGAGGACCCAGCGGTCGTTGGTAATGGTGGCCCAGGTGCTTGCGTGGAAGGAGAGTTTTCCTCCTAGGGGCAAGTGCAGGTGGGCAGAGGGGTGGGGGAGGAGAGTCATTGCGAGTTCTTACCATGTGGGGGTGGCTTTGAACTCCCTGGTTTTGAAGTGGAGGGACTCCACTGCTTTGATCTCTGTATTCCCTGTGGCTGCTGTCTGGGGGGGGGGGTCTGCTTCCCCAGGGTCTGGGATGACATGACCTGGTGGGGGCAGGAGAGGACCAGTGCTTGGTGTGGCGATGCCTGCTGAACCTGGGTGGCTGGACCTGTATGAAATCCTTAACTGTCTGCATAGATTTAGATTTTTCTTCCATCTTTTTTAAGACCTCCTCTGCCTTGGTGCTGAATAAGTTGTCTTTGTGCAAGGGTGCATCCAATAATTTAGATTTGACATGATCTGGTAAGGGCTGTTCCTTAAGCCAAGGATGCCTTTTAAGGACAGAACTGGTGACTGCTGCCCTGCAAGAAACTTCTAGGGCGTCAAAACCACAGTGTAAGGTGTGCTTAGTTACTTGACTTGCAGAATGCTCTTGTAACTCTTTAGATTCTGCACAAGCAGGAAAGGAAGACACTTTTTGTTTGAGGAGTTCCATGGTATGTTACTGAAAATTTAGCATATGGAACTGACAATTTAGTGCTCTGATAGCAAGAGTAGCAGAGGTGTATACTTTTTTACCCCATCTGTCTAGTGCTCGGGAATCCCTATCTGAGGGGGTGGGATTCGTAGCAGAGATTGCTTTAATTCCTTTAGGCCCTTGAGAAATTACCTCAGGGTCAGCAGTGGGATTTTTGAAAATAAATTTGTGCAAGTCAGGGACTCTGTAATAACTGTCAGGTTTTCTGGGAGCAGGAGAGAGGGTGTCAGGAGTCAAACTGATTCCATGAAAACATCATCCACAACATCCAAAACTGGGGGAATGGCCAGGGGTCTGTGCTGTGGAAGATCTAAGAATTCTCCGAGTCTCTTTTTAGACTGAGGGTAGTCCTGACATTCCCATTGGAAATGCTCCCTTAAGGTATGAAGGGTTTCCCCAAAGGAAAAGTCCTCGGGTAGAGAGGCTGAAGGAATGTATTCCTCTGCATCAGAATCCTCATAAGCAGAGAGGGGTTGCATGGCTTCATAATCAGATGCATCAGAGTCATCAGACTCCTGTTCAGATAAAACTACTGGGGACAGATCTCTTTCTTTTGGAAGGGGTAACTTGGCTTCCCCTGATCAGCATGATAAGGTCTTCTGCTATTTTAAGCATTTGAGACTGAGGCAAGGAAGCAGGTGCCTGAGATTGGGTCGTCGGTTTCTTGGGTGTGGTTCGTACTCTGGGCCTTAGAAAAGTACAGTTTTGTACCTACCATAAATGTAGATGTTAGAGTGCTAATACAGCTGCAGTAATCACAGATGGGTTTTCAGCCATCAGGCGGTCCCTCGGTCGGCCGAATTCCAAAGTCTTGGTCCGGCGTCGGTTGTCGTCACATACTCTTCTGACATCAGTGAGGCCAGAGTATATAAGACACAGCCGACGCCATGGTCTTCAGTCTTTCTTGCCCCAGATGTCAGGTGCCCCCAAAAGGAAGGCAATACATAAGTAATGCTTATCTACATATACAAGAAATGCAATATAAACCAAAATCAGGGGAAGCAAGCAAATAAAACATAGCAGGATAACCCAGTCAGGTAGTATGAAGAGGTTGTCAGGCCCCATGCCTTTACCAAGTGGGGAAGGAGGGAGGGAAACCTGTACTGCAGCTGTATTAGCACTCGAACATCTACATTTATGGTAGGTACAAAACTGTACTATGTTCATCGTGCATACAGCTGCAGTAATCACAGATGGGTAGAGTCCCAAAGCTATGCATAGGGTGGTAAGTACTAGGAGGAACTGGGTTGAGCCAGAATGCCCTGCAAAACAGCAGTGGCAAAGCCTGCTCTTGTTCTGGAATATAAAGGCAGGTGGTAGTGTTTTGAGAAGGTATGTACAGAACTCCAAGTGGCTGCCTCCAAAATATCTTTGGTAGGAACTCCTCTGAGGAAGGCTGTAGAGGTAGCTGTGGCCCTGGTGGAGTGTGATCTGATACCTGTAGGAACAGATTTCCCATGATAGGAATAACAAAACCATATGCAGTGGCCAATCCACTTGGAAATAGTCTGTTTTGTAACTGGTTTCCCTTGAGCCCCTACAGCATAGGACACAAAAAGTTGTTCTGATTTCCTCAAGGACTTTGTTCTGTCCAAATAATAACGTAGCTGCCTATGGATGTCTAAAGAGTGTAGCAGCCTTTCCCCTTTGTTTTGAGGATTGGGATAAAAAGTAGGGAGGTGTATGGCTTGATTTAAGGCTACCCTGGATACCACTTTTGGCATAAATGATGGGTTGGTACGAAGGGAAACCCTGTCCTGATGGAAAATGAGGAAGGGCTGCACCGCCATGAGGGCCTGTAGTTCAGAAACCCTACGAGCTGAAGTGATGGCCAGAAGGAAGGCTGTTTTCCAGGACAAATATTGCAAATCTGTTGAGGCAGCTGGTTCAAAAGGAGGCAATGTTAATTTTTCTAGTATGTAATTAAGGTCCCAGGCTGGTATTGGTTGCTACCTTGGAGGTCTTATATTCTTAGCCCCTCTGAGGAACTGTCGTAAGAGTGGGTGAGAAAATAAAGGTGGATCCGTGTTGAATTCTGCAGAAATGGCTGAGGCATGTATTTTTATGGAGGAAAATGAAAGTCCACTGTTCAGCAGCTCAGCTAGATACTGTAATACCTGAGGCAAGTTCAGTTTTCTAGGGTCCTGGCCTCTTTTCTCATTCCAAGAGCAAAACCGCTTCCATTTTGCGGAGTAAGCTTTTCTAGTTGATGGCCTTCTGGCCTCCAAAATGACATCCTGCACCTCCTTGGAGAGTAGGGTCTGTTGTGGTGTTAAGGAATTTTCCATGCAGCGAGATTGAGTGTTTTCAGCTGACTGTGAAGAGTTTTGTAGCTGTGCTGAGTCAGCAGAAGAGGCATTAGAGGTAGGGACCAGGGAGGAGTATGTGTTAGGCTCCTCAGGAGTGGATACCAGTGTTGCCTTGGCCAATCTGGAGCAATCAGTATCATCCTCGGTTTGTCTGTTCTTGCTTTCAAAAGCACCTTGGGCAGAAGAGGCAGAGGTGGGAATGCGTAAACTGTCCATGCTGTCCAACTGAATGAAAGGGCGTCCACTCTCCAGGCCTTTGGATGAAAGGTCCTTGAACAAAACTTTTCCAATTGATGGTTCCTGTGGGAGGCATAAAGATCTATGTCTGGCCTCCCCCACGCTTGGATTATCTCTGTAAACACCTGAGGATGTAACTTCCATTCGTGTGGATCGGTCATATTTCTGCTTAGATTGTCTGCCAGTGTGTTTTCCAATCCTGGCAAGTACTGTGCTTGAAGTTCGATTTGTCTTTCCAGAGCCAAGTTCCAAAGGGTCATGGCTAGTCTGCACAAGGGGTATGAATGTGTTCCTCCTTGTTTATGTACCACATTACTGTGGTGTTGTCTGTTCTTATCAGTAATTGTCCTGGATGCAGGAAGTCCTTGAAAGCTGTAAATGCATTTATTACTGCTAGCATTTCTTTTTGATTGATGTGAAGGTGCTTTTCCTTTTGGGACCATCTGCCCTGAATGCACATGTCCTTCATGTGCGCCCCCCAGGCGTAATCTGAGGCGTCTGTGGTTATGACTTGTTTTGCTTGAGGCTTGCAGAATGGAAGGCCTGTGTTTACTTGACATGCTTGGGCCCACCATAGAAATTCCTTTTGCAAACATGGAATCATTGGTATAATTGTTTTCAAACTGTGACTGTGTTGAGACCATAGATTTTTTAGGTACCATTGAAGTTTCCTCATATGCAGCTTTGCACATGGGATTAGAAGAATGCAAGATGCCATGAATCCCAGAGCCTGCAGGATTTTCCTTGCAGTAAGCCTGGTACTTTTTGCTAGTATTTTGAAGTACTGAGATAGTTGCCCCTGTTTTTCTGGCGTAACATATGCCATCTGGGTGTTTGTGTCCAAGCTGGCACCCAGGAAGGTTATTTTCTGAGATGGTGTTAGCCTTGATTTCTCTTTGTTGATTGTATATCCCAGAG
Organism: Protopterus annectens; assembly: GCF_019279795.1. Classification (NCBI taxonomy): domain Eukaryota; kingdom Metazoa; phylum Chordata; order Ceratodontiformes; family Protopteridae; genus Protopterus; species Protopterus annectens. Next base: position 956,426,147 of record NC_056729.1, read on the forward strand.
AAAGCAGTAACCGTGTCACATATGCCAGATGTTCCAGAAGTATGTGTTTGCTGTCCGCTTGGATCAGGCAGTCGTCCAGATAAGGGTAAATTTGTATCCCTTGAAGTCTGCAGTAGGCAATCACTGATGCCAGGCACTTTGTGAATACTCTGGGCAGTAGATAAGCCAAAGGGCAATGCAGAGAATTGATAGTGGATTGAACCTGCAAAAATCTGAGGTATCTTCTGCAGCTTTGTCTGATTGGGACATGCAGGTATGCCTCCTTGAGGTCCAATGTTACCAGCCAAAACTCCTTGCCCAGCATGGGAAGAAGTTGCTGTAATGTGAGCATCTTGAATTTTGGTACAGTAGAAATGTGTTTAGGATGGATAAGTCCAAAATGGGTCTCCAGTTGGTTCCTTTCCTTGGTACCAGAAAAGTCTTGAATAAAAACCTTGACCTTGTTGGTGCGTAGGTACCTTTTGAATAGCTCTCATGTTTATGAGCTTTGAAATTTGCAGTTGTGCCTCTGCCCTTTGATTTTGTGGCAGGTTTGGCATGCCTCTCATTTTTGGAAGAGTGTGAAATTGAAATTTGTAGCCTCTGTTTATAATGTCCAGTATCCATTTGTCTGTTGTGACAATATGCCAATTGCTTGCAAATAATGGTAGTTTCCCTCCCAAAGGTGCTGCCAGCTGAGACCTGCTTGGCATGGAAATGAGGGAGTCATTGGGTTTGCTTCCTGTATTGTTGTGCACTGTCTTCACCACCACTTGGTGCTGGAGTTTGCCATTGTCTGCCTCTATATGATCCTTGTGATTGCCCTCTGCCCCTTGTGCATCTGTATCTACCTCTTTGGGGCTTGTCAGTGGCTGGAAAGGACCAGTTTTTTGAAGGCCAATTTCTGCTAAAACGTGGTGGTTGGACCTGTAAGAAAGCTTTGACAGTTTGCATAGATTTGGCTTTTTCTTCCATTTTCCGTAGTATCTCCTCAGCATTAGTACCAAATAGTACATCCTTTTGTAAAGGAGCATCTAGAAGTTTAGCTTTCACATGATCAGGCAAATTTTGTTCCCTAAGCCAGGCACGTCTGCGAATGACTGATCCTGTAGCAGCCGCTCTACTGGAGGCCTCTAGGGCATCATAACCACATTGTAAGGTGTGTTTACCCACTTGCTCTGCACTATGCATCATATCCTGTAACTCTTAAATCTGGTTGTTCAGGTTGAGGCATTTTGTTCCTTAATTGTGATAACAGGTACTGTTGATATTTAATCATATGAAATTAGAAGTTATGTACTCACCATAACGTTCCATCTGAGTAGGTGTATTCATTTGTCTGCAACCTGTGGGTTATGGATCCGATATCGGATCCGAACCGGCATGGTTTTCCAGCTATGGATCCAAGCTCTCAGCTCCTCCCCTCACCCATAATGCCCTGCTCTACCCTCATGACCTCAGATCGAGTTTGCCAAAGCAACAAAACCCTAAAAAGGGTAACAAAGAATATGCAGGAAACTGAAAGGCCAGGGGGATAGGAGGGCGGGATGGTTGCAGACAAATGAATACACCTACTCAGATGGAACGTTATGGTGAGTACATAACTTCTAAATCTGAAGTAGGATATTCATTTGTCTGCAACCTGTGGGACAGAGTCCCCAGCTACCTGAATCTTGGGCGGCCATCATGGAAGGATATTCGAGCACCCATGAGCCAAAGGATGCTCTACCCCTAGATGCAAGATCCAACTTATAGTGGGAAATAAATGTATGAGATGAAGCCCACGTGGCTGCTGCACAAATATCATCTAGAGGAATCCTAGCCTTGAAGGCTGCCGAGGTAGATACTGACCGGGTTGAATGGGCATGAACACCCCGGCGGGCCTTCCTGACGCTTGATAAGCCAATAAAATGCACTGTGAAATCCAGCGGGACAGAGAAACTTTAGAAATTGGCTTGCCCAAATTGAATTTTGCAAAGGAAATAAACAGCTGGTCGGATTGCCTATGACCAGCTGTCCTGTTGAGATAAAATCTAAGTTGCCTGTGAACATCTAGTGAATGTAGCTTATATTCACCTTTGTTTTCATATTTAGGGAAGAAAACAGGGAGGTTAATGGATTGATTGATGTTTGCTTCAGAAGCGATTTTAGGAAGGAAGGACGGATTGGTCCTGAGGGAGACACGGTCCGGATGAAATACCAAGTAAGGAGGTTTAGCTGATAAAGCTTGAAGTTCAGAAACTCTCTTGGCTGATGTAATGGCTACCAAAAGGCTGTCTTGTAGGACAAGAACTTAAGATCCACCGTAGCCGCGGGCTCGAAAGGGGGAGCGGTCAAGGCCTGTAGGACCAAAGAAAGGTCCCAAGGAGGAACTGCTTGTTTTATAGGGGCCCTGAGAAGAAAAGTACCTTTAAGAAATGTTTTACACAATTTGGCTGACATAAGAGGATTAGAATCTTGACCAATGTGATAGTGAGAAATTGCCGCCAGTTGAACTTTGACTGTGGAACTGCTGGCACCATCATTAAAGAGAGAGGTTAGAAAATCAAGCACTACAGGGAGAGGAACCGTGAAGGGATTCAGGCCTTGCCGCCCCCACACAGAGAAGCGTTTCCATTTGCTTCGTAAACCTTTCTAGTGGATGGTTTATGAGCTGCCACCAAAATAGCCTTTACCGTGAAGAAATACCGAGTCCTTATCAAGAGTGGAACTGGAGCAGCCAAGCGGTCAGCTTCAGGTTGTCCAGGTTCGGAGGAGGAATGCAGGATGGATGGGATATCAGATCCGGGATGGGATCTAGAATCCAAGGAGGATTCACCGAGTGAGACCTTAGGAAGGGGAACCAGATCTGTCGGGGCCAGAATGGAGCAATGAGAATCATTCTGCAACCCACCCGAGAGGCTTTCTGAAGAACTTGCAGCATCAGAGGCAAGGGTGGATAGGCATACAGAAGACCGGGTGGCCAAGCATGCACCAGAGCTCTCTTGGGGTACCTCCGGAGGAGGTATTAGAGCGAAAAACTGTCGCACTTGGTGTTTGAGGGAGAAGCAAAAGATCGCAAGAAGGGTTCCCCACCGTGCGAATATGCGTTCGCTACTTGACAATTGAGAGACCACTGTAAGGGGTCAGAATGGTGCGACTGAGCTTGTCCGCTAGGATGTTGGACCGACCCGGAATGTGCGTTGCTATGAGAAAGCGATTGGTGGAGATTGCCCATTCCCAAACTCTCATGGCTTCCCGACAAAGAGGGTAAGACCTTGTTCCCCTTGCTTGTTGATGTACCAGACAACAGACATGTTGTCCGATTGAATCGCAATTGTTCCCAAGGGAAGAAAGTCCTGAAGTGCTAGCAACGCTAAGAGCACTGCTCTCATCTCTAGAACATTGATATGCAGTAAGGTCTCTGAATCGCTCCACGTGCCTTGGACTGTCCGCCATAAAGTGCCCCCACCCGGCGGAGGCGTCCGTGGTCACCGTGGCGAGAGGGGAGAAGCACAAAATGGGCGACCCTCGTGGAGAACCGGGAATGGAGCCACCACAAGAGGGACCGCTTGCAAGCCTTGCTGATCGCTATGGGATGATGCATGGGAGAGCAAGGTATGACCACTGTACTAAGAGCGTCCACTGCAGAATGCGATATTGAGCCTGGCAAGAGGAAGAAGTGCTATAGCCAAGCCATGGACCCTAGAGCCCTCAGGACCAACTCCGCTGGAACAGAACTTGAATGGAGAATGGCCCGCACCTGGAGCTGCAGATATAGAACTCTGTCCGCAGTGAGCAAGGCTCGTAAACTCCTTGTGTCTAGTCTGGCCCCTATGATATCTAAGACCTGTGTGGGCCAGGTTGGACTTTTGTATTTATTGTGATGCCCAGAAATGGAGCAAGATGGAGAAAGGAGTCTCAAGCCAAGAGAAGTAGATGCCTTGTTGGGGGTAAGGAGCCAGTCGTCCAGGTAGGGAAAGACCTGCACCCCTGAAGCCTCAGGTGGGCCGCTACCACTGCTAGTACTTTGGTGAACACCCTGGGGCTGTGGTGAGACCAAAGGGAAGGACCCGAACTGGTAGTGACTGGCTCCCAGCCGAAGCGGAGAAACCTCCTGGAGCCTGTCCATCAGAATGTGGTAGTACGCGTCCTTGAGATCTATCGAGCACATCCAGTGATTTTCTCCCAGAAGGGGAGAATAGATTGCAGAGTGACCATTCGGAATTTTTCTTTGGGGACTGCCAGATTCAAGAGAGAGAGGTCTAGGATTGGTCTTAGTTCCCCGTCTTTTTGGCACTAAAAGAATCTGGAGTAGAACCCTGATCCGATCTGGTCTGGGGAACGGGCTGGATGGCTCTTTTCTTTAGCAGATGGCCAATTTCTGCCAAAGCGGCCTCCCGTTGACCGGGTGGGGCGTCTGGGAGGGACTTCAACTTTGGAAGGTGAAGGAAAGGAATGCGATATCCCTGCCTATGATTTCGTGAACCCAGCGGTCCGCTGTTATGGTCTCCCATCCCGCTAGGTGCCCCGGAACGTCCCCGACTGCCTCCAGAGTAGAGCAGTCGGGCAACCCTCAGGGTTGCTGCGCGGGCCGTTCAGAGAAAGGTTCCCTGGACCCGAAGTTTCTGGGAGCCCCTCTGCCTCTAGGGCGTCCTCCTTGTCCTCCTCTGCCACGGAAGGACTGGTTGTCCGAGCAGGCTGGGACTGGTGCGGCTTCCGGAACCACATCTCCTTGTGACACTGTTGGTTCCTAGAATAGGGCCTCTGGGGTGCAGAGAAGCGGATTCCGACGGCAGACAGCGTCTTCCGTCCTTCTCGCTCTGGGTCAACGTCTCGAACGGTCTTGCCAAACAGAGCAGAACCATCAAAGGCGTTCGCAAACGCGCCTTGAAGGGCTCAGAAAATCGCAGTGACGGAGCCAGGCCTGACGTCTAGTGACCAGTCCTGTCTCCGCAGCTCTAGCGGCCCTCCGTTGCATGGGAGAGTAGCCGCATAGAAGTATTTGTAACTGACCTAAGAGTGGCCATTTTGGTGGAGTGCAGAACTCTGTCCTCCTCGAAATGGACTCAGGGGATGCAGCGTATTCCTTAATAAGATCTCGCTGCATCCAATAACATGTGCCAAATAGTTCAGCCCTTACCGAGAAGGTCGCCGAACTGAACATCCGCTTCCCAAGCGGTCCATCATCCGAGACTCCTTGCTCGGTGGGTGGACTGAGGGACTCTCCTGAGCCAGTTCCCTCTTTGTGGCCGCCGCCATCAACATGGCATCTACAGGAGGCCCCTTACTCCAATGGGTCCTGTCGGAGGCGGACTAAGGATCCTATCCGGTCTTTTGGGAATTGGCTCCACGGTGTCCGGTTCCTTCCACGCCCTGGTGGTAATAAGGTCCACCAGGGGTCGGCAGGGGACACCCAAGGGGTAGACGGGCCCGGTTCAAATGCCTCCAAGAACACGGACTCGTCCGAGGAAGACTTGGGGGCAGACCACCCCCCCCTAATACGGAGCATTTCCATGATGTCTCCAAAGGAGACATCCTCGGGGTGACCGTGGGGAGCCTTCCCTTCCTCCAAGTCCGTGTCTTCTGTGAGAGACTCGGGAGTCAATGTGCCTCCTTTGCGTATGCTTGCGAGGGCCTCCTCTGGGGGCTGTCAGAGGAGTCCTCGCAAGCAGCAATTTGCTCCATAGGAGCAACTAGGGGCACAGAAACGGGCTGTCCCAGGGGCCGGATGGTGGAAGCCTGGCCCAGTGCAGAGGGAGCGGGACAGAGCCGAAGCAAGTGCCGGGGTCCGGAGACCCTCAACAGAGCCCTCTCCACTACATCAAAGGCGAAGGAGCCGACCTCGACCAAAGGATCCGACAATCGGCTCCCCTCGGATCCGAAGAGTGGATCGGAGCCGGCGCCAAGCACTCGGATCCGAAGGGACAGTGCGCTCCGACACAGACGGCGCCGAAGGAGCACTGATCCCCCCGGATCCGAAGCTCGGATCCAGGCTCCGAGATCGGGTCCGACGCACTGAGGGCAGGGTCGGGTCCGGTACCAAGTACTATCGGCTCCGACCTTCCCCGCCCGGCTGCTCGGCTCCAGTTGCTCGAACCCGGATAGCGGGTCGGAGAAGGAGCAATAGGCTTAAAAGGGTGTTGAGCTCCCGAGGGGAGGCAAGAGCACTCCCATCTGCATCTGGGCCTGGATGAACCTTCTCATCATCCGTCCAGATCAGCATCAGAAAGGCTATGGGTAGATCTCGAAGAGGCTACCGAGGTAGGCCTGGAGTGCCTCCTCGATAGCCTCGGAGATCGGGTCTCCTCCTCCTCAGGACCCGTGAGAAGCACACAGGGGACCGGAGCCGAAGGAGGAGACCGAACCGACACGGAGCCGGGAGAAGCCGCTTGGCTGGCGGGGCGAAACAGAGGTCTCGCCCGCCGCCTGTGGTGCTTCTCCCTCCGGTCCTTTTTAGCAGCATCCCTCTCCTCTCCAGAAGCGGGAGTTTGAGTCCCAGGAGCAGGAGGGGGTGCCACAGGGGGAACAACTGCAGGCACAGTAGTCCCCGAAGGAGCGGAGGCCGGAGCCGAGTCTGGCGGTAAAAGACCCGCCAAGACCAGCTTGGACCTCCGCTCCCTCAGTGCCCTGGGGTTGAACCCTGCACAAATGGAACAACCAGATGTGAGGTGTTCAACCCCAAGACACTTAACACACCGAGTGTGGCCATCAGCCGGTGAGAGCTTATGGCCACACTCGGAGCATTTCGAAAATATAGATTTAGGCTGGTCAGCCATAATCTATAATACCTAAAGTTACAGAAAGTAACTTAAACAACAAAAAACACAGGCCTACACACACACTCTACGCAACAGCGAGGGGAGGGAATAAAAATTATTTACTTTAACTTAAAATAAACTCAAAATAGTCTATATTAAAGGGAAACCTAATACTTTCACACAAATTTAGTCAAAGAATCAAAAAATTTTCTATTTTTAAACAAGAAAAGAGTTCACTTAGCTGAGAGCTATGTACCCACATCCAGTTACCAGCGCGGCAAACAAGATCTGAGGTCATGAGGGTAGAGCAGGGCATTATGGGTGAGGGGAGGAGCTGAGAGCTTGGATCCATAGCTGGAAAACCATGCCGGTTCGGATCCGATATCGGATCCATAACCCACAGGTTGCAGACAAATGAATATCCTACTTCAGATCTGACAGTTTAAGGCCCTCATGGCTAGGGTGGTTGAGGTATATACCTTTCTACCCCACCTTTCTAGAGATCTGGATTCCCTTTCTGCAGGAAGTGGATTCTTGGCAGTGGAGGCCTTCAATCCCTTGGGGCCTTGTGAAATGGTTTCAGGGTCAGCATTATGGCTTTTGAAGAGAAATTGGTGAGAGCTGGGTACTCTGTAATACCTGTCAGGTTTGACTGGTGCAGGAGGCAGAGAATCAGGGTTAAGACAAGCCTCCGAATAGACATCATCCAGTATGTCCAAAACAGGGGGTATAGCCAGAGGTCTGTGTTGAGGTAACCAAAGAAATTCCCTAAGTCTTTTCTTGGAATCTGAAAAGTCTTGGCCTTCCCAATGGAAGTGTTCCCTCAAGGTGTGCAAGGTTTCCCCAAAGGAAAAATCCTCAGGAGGGGATACTGAAGGAATGGACTGTTCTGCATCCGAATCCTCGAAAGGAGAGTAAGAATGTTCCTCTGCATAAAAATGTTCTGATAAAATGGATCCCTGATCAGAAGATGGAGAGTCTTCCTCCACTCTGGGTCTCTTGTCAGGAGGGGGATGAGAACATCTGATAAGAGAAATTAAATCCTCAGCCATTTTTAGCATCTGTTTTTTAGGCATGGGTCCTGAAGATGGGCCCTGTGCAACAGGCCTCGTGGGATGCCTGGCTGCTTTGGATTTAGTAAAGGCCTTAATTGAAAAAGAAGATGAGGGCCTAAATACACCATGGGTGGAGGTGGACCTGTCCACATTAGTAGGCTCTACATTAGCAGGGGCTTCGGTAGGGCCGAGGACCCAGCGGTCTCGGGTACAGAAGACACCGCCAAAGGAGTGTCGTCGGTAGTCAGGGACTGCAAAGGCGTCTCTCTGAGAACCGGACCACGTGTAGCCTGTTTTGGCGTGGTGTCAGCGGGGACCGCGGGCCTCGCGTGTCGGTCCTTTTCCTTGTGTTTTTTGGACAAAACGGTAGTCGGAGTGTCCGACGACATTTTATAGTCAAAAGCTTTACCAAAGTAGTGTTGGGCGAACTCCGCCCGACGCTTAATAGTGCGTTTATTGAAGGTAGCGCAAAAGCGACAGCCCGAGACGTCGTGGTCTGGGCCCAAACAAGGTATGCAGATGGAATGGAAATCCTTATGCGGTATTTGCTTCCCACAAGAAATACAATTATTAACTTTTTCTGACATCGGTCTGAGGCAAGAAAAGTTTCCCCAACGGGGTACTTAGCTTTAATGAAGACTTCGGTTTCCAGATTTTTCGTAATTCAGGAGCTGGCCGACTAGCACTTGCGAACTGCTTCTGCTTCGGGCACCGCGCGGCAAAAAAGACTGAAGAACATGGCGTCGGCTGTGTCTTATATACTCTGGCCTCACTGACGTCAGAAGAGTAAGCGACGGCAACCGACGCCGGACCAAGACTTTGGAATTCGGCCGACCGAGGGACCACCTGACGGCTGAAAACCCATCTGTGATTACTGCAGCTGTATGCACGATGAACATCTCGGTAGTTTTTGAAAGAACATTAGATGCAAAAGAAGTCATTGGTTTGTGTTGAGAATCGGTAGTGCGAAGTACTTCCTCGGAAGCCGGTGCCTGCTCAGCGGCTCTGGACCCATCCAAGTTAGAGACAACTGCAGGATCCTTAGTCAAAGAAGAGTTTTGCAGCATACTGGATTCCGAAGGAGTCTCGATAGCAGCCTGCGAATCCACAGAAGTTGGCATCAGGGCTACAAAAGCACCTGAGGACCGGAGAACTGATGACTAGTTTAACGGAAGCGTTGTCGGTAGGTTTGGACCTGTGCAGTCTGTCTCTGTCTTTATCCTTAAGTTTTTTTGGAAGATCTGCTGCCGGATGGCTCCGAAGCCATATCAGAATTCGAGGACTGTAAGCGAAAATATCTATCTACAATAAGGGCCTGACAATGTATAGTTCTGGCATTAAACAAAGCAGAAAAGTGACAGCGAGGGACGTCGTGGTCTGGGCCTAAGCAAGTGACGCAGTAAGAATGAAAGTATTGGTGTGGTATTTGCTTTCCACAGGCAAGACAATTGTCAACTTTTTCTGACATCGGTTAGAGCAAGAAAAAAGGATCCCCAATGGGGTACTTAGCTTTAGAAGACTTCAGCTTCAATTCAGAAGACAAAACTCAGGTAGCTGCCGACCGGCACTCATGCGAACTACTTCTGCTTCGGGCTCCTCGGCAAGAAAGACTGATGTAATGGTGTCAACTGCCTTACTTTATACTACAGATGACCTGATGTCAGTCCTGAAGCGACAGCAACCAACGCAGAAATACTAAGCCTCTGGTATTCGGGCCGGCAGAGGGCTACCCTGGCAAAGCAATTAACAGAGTAAGCTGGGATTTATGAGTAGGGTAAGGGAAGCATTTCCTGACACAATAATAACGTTAATTAGAAGGCTATATGAGGGACTGGAGACAAAAATCAAAGTGAGAGGGTTTCTCTTTGCTAAGTTGCGTCTGAACAGAGGAACCAGGCAGAGGTGTCCTCCTTCTCCTTTGTTATTTGCATTATATTTAGAACCACTAACAAAGAAAACAAAAATTTAGAAATTCAAGGATACAATTGATATGATATTATAGAAAAGTTGGCTTTATTTGTAGATGATATAATTCTGTGCATGATGTACCAGAAAAAGACATCCCATTGTTGTGGAACATTCTGAGACAGTTCCAGGTTTTTTGGGATATAAAATTAATGATAAAATAAGAAGTTATTTACTCACCATAAAGTTCCATGTTTGTTGTCCTTCTTGCCTTCACTCATTGCTGGTTGGGTTTGGAACCGAGAATCGGTTTTGACTCGGCCTACACAAAAGCTCGAGAGCTTCTACCGGCTAAGGGCTACACCCTATTCTCATCATGCTCAGGGAAGATTATCCAGATCTTGTTTTCAGATACTATAACTACTACCTCTAAAACATATAACCATATCCAAAAAGGGACTAAGGAAGAGATTCAGAGAACATCAAGCTCCAATTAGCAAGAAGCCACTTGATCCTCCAAGAGTGAAGGCTGTGGGAAGGAGGGTGGGACACAAGAATGAAGGCAAGATGGACAAAGTACAGTTTTGTACCTACCATAAATGTAGATGTTCGAGTGCCAATACAGCTGCAGTAATCACAGATGGGTTTTCAGCCGTCAGGCGGTCCCTCGGTCGGCCGAATTCCAAAGTCTTGGTCCGGCGTCGGTTGTCGTCACTTACTCTTCTGACGTCAGTAAGGCCAGAGTATATAAGACACAGCCGACGCCATGTTCTTCAGTCTTTCTTGCCCCAGATGTCAGGTGCCCCCAAAAGGAAGGCAATACATAAATAAGGCTTATCTACATATGCAGGCAATGCAATGTAATGCAAAATCAGTGCAAGCAAGCAAATAAAACATAGCAGGATAACCCAGTCAAGTGGTATGAAGAGGTTGTTAGGCCCCATGCCTTTACCAAGTGGGGAAGGAGGGAGGGAAACCTGTACTGCAGCTGTATTAGCACTCGAACATCTACATTTATGGTAGGTACAAAACTGTACTATGTTCATCGTGCATACAGCTGCAGTAATCACAGATGGGTAGAGTCCCACAGCTATGCATAGGGTGGTAGGTACTATGAGGAACTGGGTTGAGCCAGAATGCCCTGCAAAACAGCAGTGGCAAAGCCTGCTCTTGTTCTGGAATATAAGGGTAGGTGGTAGTGTTTTGTGAAGGTATGTACAGAACTCCAAGTGGCTGCCTCCAAAATATCCATAGTAGGAACGCCTCTGAGGAAGGCTGTAGAGGTGGCTGTGGCCCTGGTGGAGTGAGATCTGATACCAGTAGGGACAGATTTCCCATGATAGGAATAACAAAACCGTATGCAGTGGCCAATCCACTTGGAAATGGTCTGTTTGGTAACTGGTTTCCCTTGAGCCCCTACGGCATAGGACACAAAACGTTGTTCTGATTTCCTGAAGGACTTTGTTCTGTCCAAATAAGAACGTAGCTGCCTATGGATGTCTAAAGTGTGAAGCAGCCTCTCCCCTTTGTTTTGAGGGTTAGGATAAAAGGTAGGTAGGTGTATGGCTTGATTTAAGGCTACCCTGGATACCACTTTTGGCATAAAAGATGGGTTGGTACGAAGGGAAACCCTGTCCTGATGGAAGATGAGGAAGGGCTGCACCGCCATGAGGGCCTGTAGTTCAGAAACCCTATTAGCTGAAGTGATGGCCAGAAGGAAAGCTGTTTTCCAGGACAAATGTTGCAGATCTGTTGAGGCAGCAGGTTCAAAGGGAGGCAATGTTAATTTTTCTAGTATGTAATTAAGGTCCCAGGCTGGTATTGGTTGCTTCCTTGGATGTCTTATATTCTTAGCCCCTCTGAGGAACTGTCGTAAGAGTGGGTGAGAGAATAAAGGAGGATCTGTGTTGAATTCTGCAGAAATGGCTGAGGCATGTATTTTTATGGAAGAAAATGAAAGTCCACTGTTCAGCAGTTCAGCTAGGTACTGTAAAACCTGAGGCAAGTTCAATTTTCTAGGGTCCTGGCCTCTTTTCTCATTCCAACAGCAAAACCGCTTCCATTTTGCAGAGTAAGCTTTTCTAGTAGATGGTCTTCTGGCCTCCAAAATGACATCCTGCACCTCCTTGGAGAGTAGGGACTGTTGTGGTGTCAAGGAATTTTCCATGCAGCGAGGCTGAGTGTTTTCAGCTGACTGTGAAGAGTTTTGTAGCTGTTCTGAGTCAGTAGGAGAGGCATTAGAGGCAGGGACCAGGGAGGAGTATGTGTTAGGCTCCTCAGGAGTGGATACCAGTGTTGCCTTGGCCAATCTGGAGCAATCAGTATCATCCTCGGTTTGTCTGTTCTTGCTTTCAAAAGCACCTTGGGCAGAAGGGGCAGAGGTGGGAATGCATAAACTGTCCATGCTGTCCAATTGAATGAAAGGGCGTCCACTTTCCAGGCCTTTGGATGAAAGGTCCTTGAACAAAACTTTTTCAGTTGATAGTTCCTGTGGGAGGCAAAAAGATCTATGTCTGGCCTCCCCCACGCTTGGATTAACTCTGTAAACACCTGAGGATGTAACTTCCATTCGTGTGGATCTGTCATATTTCTGCTTAGAGTGTCTGCCAGTGTGTTTTCCAGTCCTGGCAAGTATTGTGCTTGAAGTTCAATTTGTCTTTCCAGAGCCAAGTTCCAAAGAGTCATGGCTAGTCTGCACAAGGGGTATGAATGTGTTCCTCCTTGTTTGTTTATGTACCACATTACTGTGGTGTTATCTGTTCTTATCAGTAATTGTCCTGGATGCAGGAAGTCCTTGAAAGCTGTAATTGCATTTATCACTGCTAGCATTTCTTTTTGATTGATGTGAAGGTGCTTTTCCTTTTGGGACCATCTGCCCTGAATGCACCTGTCCTTCATGTGCGCCCCAGGCGTAATCTGAGGCGTCTGTGGTTATGACTTGTTTTGCTTGAGGCTTGCAGAATGGAAGGCCTGTGTTTACTTGACATGCTTGGGCCCACCATAGAAATTCCTTTTGCAAACATGGAATTATTGGTATAATTGCTTCCAAACTGTGACTGTGTTGAGACCATAGATTTTTTAGGTACCACTGAAGTTTCCTCATATGCAGCTTTGCACATGGGATTAGCAGAATGCAAGATGCCATGAATCCCAGAGCCTGCAGGATTTTCCTTGTAGTAAGCCTGGTACTTTTTGCTAGTGTTTTGAAGTACTGAGATAGTTGCCCTTGTTTTTCTGGCGTAAGATATGCCATCTGGGTGTTTGTGCCCAAGTTGGCACCCAGCAAGGTTATTTTCTGAGATGGTGTTAGTCTTGATTTCTCCTTGTTGATGGTATATCCCAGAGAAAGCAGTAACCGTGTCACATAAGCCAGATGTTCCAGTAGTATGCGTTTGCTGTCCGCTTGGATCAGGCAGTCATCCAGATAAGGGTAAATTTGTATCCCTTGAAGTCTGCAGTAGGCAATCACGGATGCCAGGCACTTTGGCTTATCTACTGCGCCCAGAGTATTCACAAAGGGCAATGCAGAGAATTGATAGTGGATTGAACCTGCAAGAAATCTGAGGTATCTTCTGCAGCTTTGTCTGATTGGGACATGCAGGTATGCCTCCTTGAGGTCCAATGTTACCAGCCAAAACTCCTTGCCCAGCATGGGAAGAAGTTGCTGTAATGTGAGCATCTTGAATTTTGGCACGAGTAGGAATGTGTTTAGGATGGAAAAGTCCAAAATGGGTCTCCACTCGGTTCCTTTTCTTGGTACCAGAAAAAGTCTTGAATAAAAACCTTGACCTTGTTGGAGTGTAGGTACCTTTTGTATAGCTCTCATGTTTAGGAGCTTTGAAATTTGCAGTTGTGCCTCTGCCCTTTGATTTTGTGGCAGGTTTGGCATGCCTCTCATTTTTGGAAGAGTGTGAAATTGAAATTTGTAGCCTCTGTTTATAATGTCCAGTATCCATTTGTCTGTTGTGACAATATGCCAATTGTTTGCAAATAATGCTAGTTTCCCTCCCAAAGGCGCTGTCAGCTGAGACTTGCTTGGCATGGAAATGAGGGAGTCATTGGGTTTGCTTCCTGTATTGTTGTGCACTGTCTTCACCACCTCTTGGTGCTGGAGATTGCCATTGTCTGCCTCTATATGATCCTTGTGATTGCCCTCTGCCCCTTGTGCGTCTGTATCTGCCTCTTTGGGGCTTGTCAGTGGCTGGAAAGGACCATTTTTGTGAAGGCCAATTTCTGCTAAAACGTGGTGGTTGGACCTGTAAGAAAGCCTTGACAGTTTGCATAGATTTGGCTTTTTCTTCCATTTTCCATAGTATGTCCTCAGCATTAGTACCAAATAATACATCCTTTTGTAAAGGAGCATCAAGAAGTTTAGCTTTCACATGATCAGGTAAATTTTGTTCCCTAAGCCAGGCATGCCTGCAAATGACTGATCCTGTGGCAGCCGCTCTACTGGAAGCCTCTAGGGCATCATAACCACATCGTAAGGTGTGTTTACCCACTTGCTCCGCACTATGCATCATATCCTGTAACTCTTTTAAATCTGGTTGTTCAGGTTGAGACATTTTGTTCCTTAATTGTGATAACAGGTACTGTTGATATTTAATCATATGAAACTGACAGTTTAAGGCCCTCATGGCTAGGGTGGCCGAGGTATATACCTTTTTACCCCACCTTTCTAGAGATCTGGATTCCCTTTCTGCAGGGAGTGGATTCTTGGCAGTGGAGGCCTTTAATCCCTTGGGGCCTTGTGAAATGGTTTCAGGATCAGCATTATGGCCTTTGTAGAGAAATTGGTGAGAGCTGGGTACTCTGTAATACCTATCAGGTTTTACTGGTGCAGGAGGCAGAGAATCAGGGTTAAGGCAAGCCTCCAAATAGACATCATCCAGTACATCCAAAACAGGGGGTATAGCCAGAGGTCTGTGCTGAGGTAACCAAAGAAATTCCCTAAGTCTTTTCTTGGAAACTGAAAAGTCTTGGCCTTCCCAATGGAAGCGTTCCCTCAAAGTGTGCAAGGTTTCCCCAAAAGAAAAATCCTCAGGAGGGGATACAGAAGGAATGGACTGTTCTGCATCCGAATCCTCAAAAGGGGAGTAAGAGTGTTCCTCTGCATCAGAATGTTCTGATAAAATGGATCCCTGATCAGAAGAGGGAGATTCTTCCTCCACTCTGGGTCTCTTGTCAGGAGGGGGCTGAGAACCTCTGATAAGAGTAATTAAATCCTCAGCCATTTTAAGCATCTGTTTCTTAGGCATGGGTCCAGGAGATGGGCCCTGTGCAACAGGCCTCGTGGGATGCCTGGCTGCTTTGGATTTAGTAAAAGCCTTTATTGAAAAAGAAGATGAGGGCCTAAATACACCATGGGTGGAGGTGGACCTGTCCACATTAGTAGGCTCGACATTAGCAGGGGCTTCGGTTGTAGTCTGGGAAAGCACCGAGGACCCAGCGGTCTCGGGTACAGAGAACACCGCCAAAGGAGTGTCGTCGGTAGTAAGGGACTGCAAAGGCGTCTCGCTGAGAACCGGACCACGTGTAGCCTGTTTTGGCGTGGTGTCGGCGGAGACCGCGGGTCTCGCGTGTCGGTCCTTTTCCTTGCGTTTTTTGGACAAAACGGTAGTCGGAGTGTCCGACGACATCTTATAATCAAAAGCTTTACCAAAGTAGTGTTGGGCGAACTCCGCTCGACGCTTGATAGTGCGTTTATTGAAGGTAGCGCAAAAGCGACAGCCCGAGACGTCGTGGTCTGGGCCCAAACAAGGTATGCAATGGGAATGGAAATCCTTATGCGGTATTTGCTTCCCACAAGAAATACAATTATTAACTTTTTCTGACATCGGTCTGAGGCAAGAAAAGTTTCCCCAATGGGGTACTTAGCTTTAAAGAAGACTTCGGTTCCAATTTTTTCTTAATTCAGGAGCTGGCCGACCAGCACTTGCGAACTGCTTCTGCTTCGGGCACCGTGCGGCAAAAAAGACTGAAGAACATGGCGTCGGCTGTGTCTTATATACTCTGGCCTTACTGACGTCAGAAGAGTAAGCGACGACAACCGACGCCGGACCAAGACTTTGGAATTCGGCCGACCGAGGGACCGCCTGACGGCTGAAAACCCATCTGTGATTACTGCAGCTGTATGCACGATGAACATCAAACATAGAACGTTATGGTGAGTACATAACGTCTTAACGTTATGTTGTCCTCTCGCCTTCATTCATTGTTGGTTAGGACAGTGTCCCTACACTTTCTTTCTTGGGTGGCTCAAGGGAAAATACTCTTCAGAACAGTGGACCCAAAAGAGACCCTGTTCCTGGTGGCCAAATCAACTTTGTAATGTGTGATAAAGGTATGAGGCTTTACCCATGTTGCTGCTGCACAAATTGAATCCATGGGTAGCCTTGCCTGAAAAGCTGATGAGGTTGGTATAGCTCTTGTGGAATGGCCTCTTATTTTTCCTGGAAGTTCTCTACTCTGAGATCTCTATGTGAAAGTTATACAATCAGTAAGCCACTTGGAAAGGGTGACCTTCAATATGTGGGTGCTCTTCTTTTTATCTGAAAAAGATACAAACAGTTGTTCTGATTTCTTGAACTCCTTTGTTCTATGGAGGTAGAAACGTAATTGTCTGTGTATGCCTAATTGGTGTAATTTGTACTCTGACTTGTTGCCATAGTTCGGGAAAAAAACAGGCAAGTCAATGGATTGATTTAAATTCGCTTCTGAACATACTTTTGGGAGGGGTGAAGGGTTAGTTCTCAGGGAGACTCTGTCTTTGCAGAAAAAGATGTAAGGGGACGTATTGATAAAGCTTGAAGTTCTGATACCCATCTAGCAGATGTGATGGCTAACAAGAAGGTTGTTTTCCATGTTAAAAACTTTAGCTGACATGATAATGCAGGTTAAAAGTGGGCAAGGATCAAGGTGGACAACACAAAGTTTAGGTTCCATGATGCTGGTGGTTCTTTCACTGGAGGCCTTAGTAGGAAGGTACCTTTCAAGAAAGCTTTGCAAAGCCTGTGGGATATGATGTTTAGTCCCATTTCTCCAACATAATAGTTTGATATAGCACCTAATTAAAATCGAATAGTAGCTGCAGCTGCACCTTCATCAAAAAGCTTAGCTAGAAAGTCTAATACAGCTGTTATAGAGGCCGTAAAAAGATCAATGTGGTTGTTGAAAGTCCAATGGGAAAATCTTTTCCATTTGCTAGAATATAGCTTTCTGGTTGAAGCCTTATGGGGCAAAATCAAAATGTGTTTTACTGCAGGGGAAATATCTGTAAGCCTGGCTATGTGTGGAATTGGAGCAGCCAAGCTGTCAATTTGAGGGTTTGAATTGATGGATGGAGCGTCCTTGATGGACGAGTCAGGAGGTCTGGAACTGGGTCTCTTGGAGATGGAGCCATAAAAAGGGGAACCAAATCTGATGAGCCCAGTATGGGGTGATAAGTATCAAACTGCTCCTCAATGTGCTTGCTTTCTGATGGACTTTGGGGATCAAGGTGAAATGGGGGAGAGGAGTAGAGGAGACCCGGGGACCAATCATTTACAAGTGCATCCCTCGGTGACCCCCCCCCCCCAGAGAGGGGATCAGGGCAAAGTAGCTGCTGCATTTGGCATTCATGGACATGGCAAATAGGTCACAGCAAGGCTGGCCCCACTTGCGGAAAATCTCTTCCCACAACTTCCTGTTTTAGGGACCACTTGTGAGGCATCAGAATAGCTCTACTGAGTTTGTCCACCATCACGGACTTCCCCGGGATGTGCATTACTGTCAGAAATGTTGGGAAGAAACTGCCCATTGCCATACTCTCTGGGCCTCTTGACATAGGGAGTAAGACTTGGTTCCTCTGTTTGTTTATGTACCACACCACTGACATGTTGTCTGCCTGAATTGCAATTGTTCCTAGTGGAAGGGAGTCCTGGAATGCCTGCAATGCCAAAAGCAACGCTCTCTTTTCTAGGACGATGATATGCAAATGTTTCTTGGGTTCTTGCCAAACACCTGGGACAGTCTTTCCCAGATAATGCCCCCCCCCCCATCTGGGAAGGGTCTGTGGTTACTGTGGCTACTGGTTGCGGAAAGACAAATGATTGGTCTAAAGTTACCTGAGTGGAGTGAAGCCACCAGTGCAGATCCTTCTTGCAGGAGTCTGTTATGATAATCTTGTGAGACATGGGCAGCTCCTGCATGGACCATTGGGTGTATAGTAGCCACTGAAGAATCCTCATGTGCAGATAAGCTAAAAGGTATCAACATTACTGCTCCCACCATGCTACCCAAAACTTTGAAAACAACCTTTGCTTGCACTTTTTTCTTGGTTAAGAGGTTTTTAACTTGATGACATAAGGTTTGAATCCTCTCGAGGAAAGTTTGGCTAACACTTGTTTTGTATTTAAGTCTGCCCCTATAAAGACGATATGATGTGATGACAACAAGGCAGATTTTTCTAAGTTTACTGTGATGCCTAGCTGACAGCAAAGGTGAATAGTGGTGTCTCTCGCTCTTGTTAGTAGAATCTTGGTGGTGGCGGTTAGGAGCCAGTTGTCTAAGTACGGAAACACCCATAATTCTAGACATCTCAAGTGAGGCGTAACCACTGCCATGCATTTGGTGAGCACACTGGGGGCTGTAATGAGACCAAAGAGCAGAGCTCAAAACTGGTAGGGTCTGGCTCCCAGCCAAAAGTGCAAATGTCTCCTGGATTGCCTGTCCACTTTTATGTGGTAATATGCATCCTGGAGATCTATTGAGCCCATCCAATCATCTTTTCCCCAGAAAGGGGAGTATCAACTGCAGTGTCACCATATGGAACTTTGACTTGTTGACGGATTTGTTTAGTCTGCTGAGATCCAGAATTGTCCTCCAGTCCCCTGTCTTTTTTGGAACTAAAAAGAACCTTGAGTAAGTTCCGGATCCAATCTGGTCTGTGGTGACATTTTGGATGACTCTTTTTCTAGCAACTTTTGCACCATGAGAGTTGCATAATCCCTTTGACTGGGTGGAACATCTGGGACTGAATTCTTTTCTAAGGGGGGGGGGGGTATGTAATAATCTCTGTATATGATCGTTTGTACCCATTTGTCCTTTATTTCTAGCCAGGCATTTGGGTACAACAAGCGACCCCTGACTGCTTCCACAGATGGACAGATGGGCCTCCTTCCAGAAGCGCTGAAAAGACCTACCAAGGAAAGAATCCTTGTCACCCTGGTTTTGCGGACCTCCTCTGCTGCATGGTTGATGTCTTCCATTGTTACTTCTCCCTCTGCCCCTGGGGGAAGAAATCACCACGTGCATCCAGGAAAGCTCTCTGGGACTTACAGAACCACATTTTTTTCCCCCTTCTGGTCTTTGGAATGAGGCCTGTTCGGGAGGGAAAAACAGACTGCAATGTCAGAAAGTCTTTCCTTCCTGTTCACACCTGGTTAGAGTCTCTTTAACTTTTGACCTGAACAAGGACGAGCCGTCAAAAGGGGAGTTAATAAAGGAAGACTTAAAGGGTTCTGTGAAATCACATAAGAGCATCCAGGAATGCCTCCTTAAGGAAATTCCTGTAACCGCTGCCCTACTCATTCCATCGGCTGCATAAGAAATAAGTCGCATGGAGGAGTTTACCACAGAGTTTAAGGTGGAGAGCTGGGAGGACACCTTGTCATAAGCCCCTGCAGCTACAGAACCTTGGAGGGCATCCCCTAGCTCCTTCAGGAGATCCCTCTGAAGCCTAGTGAAATGGGTCAGGTAGTTCAGTGACCTAAGAGCAAAGGAAGCTGATGAAAACATACGCTTTCTGTATCTGTCCATCATTCGACATTCTACTTGGTGGATGGACATATTAGGATGTCTCAGACAACTCCTTCTTGGCGGCTGCCACCCCCACCATAGCATCTACCAGGACACTTTTACTGAGGAACTCCCTATCTGAGGGCACAGTAATAAATTTATTTGACCTCCTAGGAACAGGTTCCACTGAGTACACAGAGCTCCACGCATTTCCAACTGACTACGTTCATGAGCTGGTCGAAAGGCAGAGACACCCAAGAGGTGGAAGGGCAAGACTGGAAAGCCTCCAAGTACACACACACATCCTCAGAAGAGTTGATGGGCTTCCAGCCACCTCTCTGTTTAAGGATCTCTAGGATGTCTGCAAAAAACACATCCTCAGAGGGTGACCATCGGGACCCTTCTGACTAATCGAGGTCCATCTCTGAAGTGATGGACTCCTCAGGGGAGTCTAAATGCTTCCTCTTGCATAATTTCTTCTGAAGAACCTCCTCAGAGGGGTACTCCTGTGAGGTATCAGAAGAGATCACTTCACCTAATGGGGCGTCCTGGGGTTTCGGGTCTCCACACCTGTGTGGAAGTGATGGCATTGAGATGGCCACTGGTGCTTTAGGGGGAAGAGTATTTGGACCCGAGAGCAGAGCAGTCTGAGGTGATAGCACTCTCCTCATCACATCAAAAGCTCCCCGGCCCTGATCAGAGGAGGCCCCTGGCTCCGAGGAAGTAGAAGACCCCCCCCCAAACCAAGGTGGTGGGCTTCAAGGCTGATGTAGGCACCAAGCTCACCCACAAAAAAGCTCCGAGTGGTAAATGTGGGTTGGACAACTGTCCAGCTCAACTCTCCTCCCCGGACCCAACGGGAGAGCATCAGCTCCTAGACACCTCGAATTCCAATGGAACCGAGGAGGTCAGAGTGGTAGTCAGGGCCGAAGGTCCCAGAGCAGGTCTCAGTACCGACGGTTCTGCTACAATCGGATCCAAGCACTCCGGCTCCAAAACCCCAGAATGTGTCGGAGGAATCGACAAAGGGGAAGTGATGTTGGTCGGCCCCGAATCCCTCTGGGTCGGAGTTGACAGTATCTTGGCCAGCTCTGGTGTCTGTAAAAGTCTCTTCACCACTTGCTCCACATCATCATTCTAAAGGCTTTTGGAGGATCGAAAGGACAGAGTCAGGGACCCCAGTGGCTGCAACAAAGGAGATCTTATGACTGGAGAGACCGGTTCAAGACTGGGGAACAGCTCTGTAACTGAAATGTCAGCCCCAAAATCACTATGGGACCCGAACAGGGAGATTTCTCAGGCCCAAAAGCCTTCAGGCCTGAAGATGATTCTTTGGCATGTTTTTTTATTGCCTCAGAGTGGAGCAGCAGATGTTGTTCTCTTTCCTGATTTTTCTGATCTGGAAGACAGAGATTTTTCAGTAATTTTAGAGGTACTCCGATTCCCTTCCAAAGCCTCTAAGAATGGAGTTTTTAACAATCCTCTCACTATGAGTTTGTTTCTTCTTTCCATCAATATCCCGGAACTAAAGGCATAACAGAAAGAATACGATTCCTGAAGGTGGACAGCACCCAAGCAATACACACGATTCCTGAAGGTGGACAGCACACAAACAATACAGACAGCTGGTATGTCCATCAGGTAGTGAGCACTTATCGCATTTTTTAAAATCCAAAGGTTTTGATTCTTTAGTATCCTTTGACATATTCTCAATAGTTAACGCACAGCCAAACAACTAAGCCAACTAGACAAAACAACACAACTTTTTTAGTTAACACACAATCAACTAACTCTATTTCACTAACTACAAGAAAGAAGCAACAGTTCTCTAACTAAAAATGAACGGACTCCTACAACAGAAGAAAACAGGAAAAGAAAGCCCTGTAAGTTAAATGGGCCGAAGGAAGCTCGCTAACTTAAACGGACTACCCAAAAGGAAAAGCAGAAGAATATTAGTCCAAAACTCTCTAATTTAAATGAGTTTGGAGCCAGGATAGGAAAAAAAGATCAAACAGGCCTAGCGATAGAACGACGGCCACCAGAAAAAACACAAGCAATAATAACAAACATTCAGAACTATAAAATACTAGTCCTAACAGTCCAAGTTTTTAAACTACAACAACAAGAATAATTTTTAAAAATAATTTCTTATAGTTAACAATAAGAAAAGATTCTACTTAGCCTAGAGCTTAAATGGAAGCACCCAATCTTGTTTAGTGGCAAATGAGATCTGGGTGATCTTCCCTAAGCATGATGGGTGTAGCCACGAGCTGGTGAAAGCTCTCGAGCTTTTGGACAGGCCCGAATCAGAACTGATTCTCGGTTCCAAACCCAACCAGCAATGAATTAAGGTGAGAAAGGACAACATAACATCAAAGGCTATAGCTGTAAACAATGTATTCACACATGAATTGGTTCAGTAATACACATTTATTGGGACATAATAAAATGAAGTATTTATGAGTATGGATTAAAAAGGATTCTGTTATGGAAACTATGGATATGTGGGTAGAGGCTAATACAAAAACTGAGAAACTGGAAGCTCTTGCCTATGGCGATGGATAGCAAAATATAAGCAGTAAAAATGTTTATAGTCCCTTTAGTTTTATACACAGGTCAGGCATATTTTATCAACCAGAGGAGACGTTGTGGACAGTAATTAATAACAAACTGAAGGATTTTATCTGCGAGGGGAAGAGGGAAAGAGTCAATTGGGTTATGTTGATCCTCCTAATAGAACAAAGACTTTTAAGATTACCTGATTTGAAGCAATACTTTAGAGTTACACAGTCAAGGCTTTTATGCATAACACAAGAAGAATTCAAAGTGGAAAGGGATGATGATGAAGTAGGGGATAAATCACGAAATAAGAAAAGTAAGATTCTGGATGCATATCTTTAAGGAGAATAACAGTCTTACAGAATGTTATATTCATAAAGTCGCAGAAAGTATACTAACACAGGAATGGAGAAAGGAGATTCTGCAAATAGGGATGACTGCAATTAGGGGTCCAAAGAATAGGCAAGATGGGACTGGAATTTACTAGAGGAAGCTAGCAAAGGAATCAAGGTAATAGGACCAAATAATTACAGAAGAAAATTTAACAGAATGGCAAGAGGTCAAGAAGACATTTGGATTACAAGCTAAAGAGGCTATCACTTCAGCATCAGAATCCTCATAGGGGGGAAAAGAATATTCCTGATCAGGAGAGGAACCAGAAGAAATGGAAACCTGATCAGAAGATTCATAGTCAGTCTCTTGCCTAGGCCTCTTATCAGGAGGGGGATAGGAACCCCTGATCAAGGTAATCAAGTCTTTGGCCATTTTGAGCATCTGTTTTTTGGGCATAGAGGCCTGACCACATGACTCTTGAGTTGGTTTCTTTGCTTTGGAAGGTGCTTTAGTCTTTGCTTTTGAAGCTGAAGTTGGTTTGATGTACAAATGTTTAGGTCTGAATACACCCTCAGAAGCCGGTGCCTGCTCAGCGGCTCCAGATCCATCTGAAAGGATAATATCCGAGGCTCCAATACCTTGAGTTTCCAGCGGCATAGCTGACTCCACGTGGGAGTCGGTACTGGCCTACAACTCTAAAGTAGCGGGCATCAGGGGCTGCAAAAGTGCCTCACTGAGGACCGGCGACTGGCTTAGGAGAAGCTTTGTCGTCGGTATTGGGCCTCGGTTGTCTATCTCTTTCCTTTTCTTCGCATTTTTTGTGAACTCCGGTAGTCAGGTGGCTATCTGACGACATTTCTGCATAATTAAACCAGCGTCCAAAATAGTTTAAAGCAAAGTCATACCAACGCTTAATAGTGCGTTGGTTAAATCTAGCACAAAACCGACAACCAGAAACGTTGTGATCAGGGCCTAGGCAAGGAATACAGTAAGAATGAAAATCCTTATGAGGTATTTGCTTCCCACTAGAAATACAATTAACTTTTTCTGGCATCGGTCTGGAGCAAGAAAAAAGTTTCCCCAATGGGGTACTTAGCTTTATTGAAGACTTCGGATCTGAAACTCTAACACGAAAATCTCAGGAGTCGGCCGACCGGCACTTGTGAACTGCTTCTGCTTCGGGCACTGTGCGGCAAGAAAGACTAAAGAAAATGGCGTTGGCTGCTTCTTTTATACCCCTGACGTCAGGGAAGGGGCGACGGCAGCCGACACAGGACCCAAGACTTTAGAATTCAGGCCGGCTGAGGGCAACCTACCAGCAGGATTACCCAAATGTAATGACTGCAACTGTGAAACATGAAGAACATCCACAGGGCTGTAACAAACAAATCTTTCAATGCTGATGGCATTGAGGGATGGAATTTCCATTGCAACAGTTCACAACATTTTCTCAGGTACTGAGAAACCTGTGCTCTCTCACTGAAAACACTGACATTTTCTGGAAATAGTATCACAGAAAGAGAATCCTCGACAGGGAGATCCAGATAACATGTTCTCCTCTAAATCAGAGTCAGAAATTTTAGGAGAAAAAAAAATGTTTGTCCTTCTGGGAGCGAAGTGAGTTGCCGGACTTTAGGGATTCCCTGCGGGATGCACTGTCCAAGATACTGGGTGAGGTGATTGGTCTGACAAGGGAGATGATTTTTCTGAGCTATGATACAGAATTGGAATTGCCTAGACATGGTAAGGCCTTGCTGTGTCTAATAATGGTGGCTGCTAAAAAAGCAATTACTAGAAAATGTAAATCAAAATCTAAACCATCTATACTGGAAGTAGTGAATTCAGTAACAGAGATAAAACAACTGGAATCGAAATCTTTAGAAAATAGTAGGAGCAAACTACATAGGAAAAATGTGAATTGTGGGAACAACATATACAAAGGAGGAATGAGGTTTAAAAGGCGGCAGGACTTAAATGAGCTATGTAAGTGAGAAAGATTGGGTAGATTATAAGTGCTGTATAATGATTGCAATTATCAAAACCAAACAAAACAGCAGGACAAAACCTATACTCCTCCTGTTTCATAGCTAAATCATGGAATGCTCTACTAACATCTGTTACTTTAAGTCCCTTAATGCTTTTAAATCCACACTAAAAAGCTACTATCTTAAAAACCCCACATGTACTTGCTCCCTTAATTCCAGAGCCCCATAATCTTCTCCTGATTAATCCTCGATCCAAAACTATAACCAATCACTAATGACCAATCCAACTATTATTTCTCCCTAACTCATTCCCTGGTGGTGGGGGAGGGGGGTTAAAAAAAAAAAAAAATATATATATATATATATATATATATATATATATATATATATATATATATATATATATATATACACACATACACAGTTAGTGGGTACTAGTGTATATCACAGTTTTAAGACAATTTACTTAAACTGAATTAAATATAATTTCTTTTCATCTATAAGATGTCTACCTTCACCTCTATGTTAAACAGAAGGCGCTACATTATTTGTAAAAAAAAAAATGCTATGATGTGATAATTGTTGTTTATATTTTTTTTATATAGTTTAAAGTCTTTCTTTCTAAAATTGCATAACTACTTATCTTCTGTAATCTGATGTTATTTTACTCATTGGAGAACTTTTCTCCTTGAGCCTTCACTGAAGATGGGCTTCTGACCCAGTGGACGTTCCCAGTCAACAAATGTCAATAAATAATGGGAGTGGTATGGTTTGTGATGTAAAATGCTTTCAGCTAGGATTGTGTTGGTGTAGTTTGTTTTCATTTCTGTAAATGTATGATTGCCTGTGTAGTAAGTAATGGTTTAATAAAGATGTGTCTTGTTTAAAAAAATGGCAGGAATTGAACAACTTATGAAATATTGCTTAGATTATATGATATATAACAATATATGTGAAAAAGAATTTATGTTCTTACCATAATGTTCCATCTGTGTTGTTGATCTTCATTCATTCATTACTGATGGGTATCAGTTCCATCCTCGGAACCAAGTCGGCCGTTATAACAAGCTCGCGCCAGCCAAAAAACTCTCAAGCTAAGCTTACCCATAGTGCCCCTCTCTATCACCTCAGATTGAGTTTGCCCATAAGAAAGAAAGTGGAGGGTTTATCTGAGCAAATTCCTTATCACAGAGCTTGGACCAAGTCCGAACCACCAGGAGTCTTTCGGAGGGGGTAGGAGGGTGGGATGTAATGAATGAATGAAGATCAACAACATAGATGGAACGTTGTAGTAAGAACATAACTTCTTTATCTGATGCTGTTAATCTTCATTCATTCATTACTTGATGGGACAGAGTCTCCAGCTACTTTATGTCCTGGGAAGCCCTATGGAAGGATATTTCTGGGCACCATTGAACCAAAGGATGGTCTTCCCCTGGAGACCAAGTCTAATTTGTAATGGATGATAAAGGTATGAGGAGTAGCCAATGTTGCTGCTGCACAAATGTCATCCAAGGAAGCTCTTGAATGGAAGGTAACAGATGTTGCAACTGATCTGGTTTGTATGTTCTCTGTCTGACCTTAGTTGGTAGAAGAATTTTGTTTTGTTGGTAGATAAAGGAAATACAATCTCTCAGCCATTTAGCTAAAGTTGGTTTAGAAACAGATTTTCCAATTTTGGTCCTGAGAAAGATACGAGTAATTGGTCAGATTTCCGTAGTAATTTAGTCTTGTCCACGGACATGTTGTCTGACTAGATATGCAGGTTGGCCTCCATGGGGGACCAAGTGCCTTGGACTATCTTTCCCTGGAAATGCACCCCACACCCCATCAGGGAAGTGTCCGTGGTCACTATGGCCTTGTGCTGAGAGGGGGAGAAGGGACGACTCCATAGGTCTTTTTCTGGCTTCATCCAGCAAATTAAGTCTTGTTTGCATCGATTTGTTATATGGATCTGAAAGGACATAGGATGAGTTAGAGGGGACCACTGTGCTAAGAGGCATTGTAGGAGTCTCATGTGTAGTCTTGCTAGGGGAACTATAGTAATCGAAGCTGCCATTGATAATAGTAGCTGTAGGACTGCATGAGCTGAAACCGTGTCCTGAGAAAGTATCACCCAGAGATGAGACCTTAGTCTTTGTAACCTGTGAAGTGGAAGGGCGACTAGGGAAGACCGAGTGTCGAAAGCTCCGCCTATGAATTCCACATTTTGAGTAGGAGTCAGTTTGGACTTTTCTTCATTTATTGAGATCCCTAAGGATCTTGCTAGCTTTAGGGTGTAATGTAACGCTCTAACCAGCAGACGCTTGGTAGGGGCGGTAAGGAGCTAATCGCCTAAATACGGAAACACCCAGAATCCTTGCAGTCTCAAGTGAGCTTGGTGAACACTCTGGGAGCCATAGAGAGAGAGACCAAAAGGCAGTGCTCAGAAATGGTGAAGATTGGCTCCCAGCCAGAAAGGAAGAAATCTCCTGGAGCGTTTGTCGATTTTTATGTGGTAATATGCATCCTGGAGATCTATCGAGCACATCCAATCATTTTTCTCCAGAAATGGAAGAATAGATAGAACTGTATCCATCCAGAATTTTGTCTGTCTGACAAACTTGTGTAGGATATGGACATCTAAAATTGGCCTCCAGTCCTCGGTCTTTTTTGGCACTAGAAAGAACCCTAAAATCCAGATTCTATCTGGTCAGGTGGGACTGTTTGGATGACTCTTTTCAGAAGCAACTTTTGTATTTCTTGAGTTGCTGCTCGTTGACTGGGTGGGACATTGGGAATTTTCCTTTGCGGCTTCGGGAAAGAATCAAAAGGGATGTGATAACCTCTGGTAATTATCACCTGCACCCAGGAATCTGTTGTTACGGATCGTCAGGCAAGGTGGTGCAGACAGAATAGTCACCCGACTGCTTCCAGAGGTTAGCAATCGGGCCACTCTTTAGGAGTGCTGACAGGGCTGTCCAGAGAAAAAGAGTCTCTAGATCCCTGATTACGTGGACCCTCTCTCTGCCTCTGGAGGGGCATCTTCCTGATGAGTTCCCCCCTCTGCCCCAAGGGGAAACTCGCCATGTGTGTCATGGAAAGGACCCTGGGCTTTCTTGTACCACATCTTTCCACTCCTCTGATCCCTAGAGAAGGATCGTTAGGGGGTGGAAAAATGCACGCCTACAGCAGACGGGGTCTTACCGTCCTTTTCACACCTGGCTAATGTGTCTTTTACCTTCGGGCCAAAAAGAGAGGAAGCTTCCTCGGGAGCATTGATGAAATAAGCCTTAAAAGGGTCCACAAAATCCCATAGGAGCATCCAGGCATGACGTCTCATGACAACGCTTGCACCCGCTGCTCTAGCCTCCCCTTCAGTAGTATGGGAAATCAACTGCATGAACGAGTTAGATATAGACTCCAGAGTGGCAAGCTGTGAGGCAACTTTGTCACGTACCTCATCAGATATTGCTCCTGCTAGTGTTCCCGAGAGTTCCGTGATCAGGTCTCACTGGAAAAGGGTAAAATGTGCCAAGTAACTCAAGGACTGAATGGCAAAGGTAGATGAAGCATATACCTGCTTCCCTAACCTGTCCATCGCCCAAGCCTCCCTGTTTGGGGGATAGACAGTAGGACTCTCCTCAGTGAGTTCCTTCCTAGTGGCCTCCGCTACTACCATAGCATCCACTAGCATGCACTAGTAAGCCTTTGGACCAATGAGGTGATCCTTTGGAGGGGAGAGAATTTTGTCTGGTCTCCGGGGGACAGGTTAAAAAATGTCTTGATTCCACCAAGTGCACTGCACGATGAGCTGAACTAGATCATCTGCAGGAGGGGTCACCCAGGAAGTAGAGGGTCGAGCACGGAAAGTCTGCAAGAATACAGACTCCTCAAATGAAGGACTGGTGGGCTTCCAGTCTCCCCACTGTTTTAAAATTTCTATTATGTCTCCAAAGGAGACATCTTCAAGGGGTGACCATGGGGACCCTTCCCCCTCATCGTAATCTGCATCTTCAGTAAGGGATTCTTCAGGGGAATCCATGTGCTTCCTCTTGCATGATTCTCTTATAAAAACCTCCTCAGAGGGAGCATCTGAAGAGGACAACAAAGAGTGGGTGCCCTGTGCAAGGGTATCTTGAGGTTCCCATGCTCAATGTCCCAGAGTAGTGGACTGTATAAGCTGTGGTTCAGAGGACATGTATATGTGGCATTCCAGCACTGAAGGAACCAGCTGCAAGCCTGCTGAGGCAAGTGCCCTCTCCATCACCTGGAAAACAGGCCCTCCCAAACAGGGATGGGAGCCCAGAACTGAGAAAGGCAACCTCGGAACCAGGGTCACACCCCACCCAGACGAGCCCACACCCAGGGAAGGAGTCACAAGAGGACTTGGTGCCGCCAAGATAACCGTAACCATAGTAGATGGCGCCATAGAAAAAATGGGCTCCATACTAGGGTCACAGTGCTGACAAACCAGTCACGATCCCGAGGATGGGTTGGCTCCAATTGAGTGGAGGACCATAGGGTGCATTCTGGAACCATGGTAAGATCTAATAATGGCACTGAAGAAGCTGGAACCGGAATAGGCATCGGTGTCAAGGGCTCCGATACCTCCAAGGAGGTCAAAGGAGGAATATATGTCGGAGTCTGTGGAGAAAATTCCTCAGCTGTGGGTGGGAGGGAGGATTTAGAAGGAGTTGGAATTCCTCTGGCCGCCAGGAGCTGATCCACGAGTCTCACTAGCGGGTTGACATCCCAGATGGAGAATCAAGGCGTTCTAGAAAAGGATTCAATTGCTGTCCAAAAAAGGGATCCATCATCGGGGAGTATCGGGTCTGAGGTAATATTTTGCCCTTCAGTACTGTGGTCAAAGGACCAGTAGGTTGTGTAGGGGGGGGGTATTGACCTGAATTGGGGAGATTATTTTTGGTGCTAAGAGGGGCATTAGTACCATAGTAGAGGTTGGTACTGTAGGAGTTGAAGTCTTGGATGGTTTCATAATCAAGGATGGCAATGTAGAAGGGGTTAGCATCCCCAGTGCAGAAGATGGCACCCCAAAAGGGGTTTGACGAGATTGCAGAAGACAATTTAGGATGTTTTGCCTTTGGTTCCATGGGGGACTTAACAGTTTTAGTCTCACTGGTATGTGGAGAGGAAGGTACAGATTGACTCCTCTTTTTATGTTCCTTCTTAGGAGGGGTTGAGCCCTCCATCTCTGATACAGCCTCAGAGAAAGGAGTTTTTAGGAGACCTTTCATTATTAATTTATTTTTCCTCCCAGTCAAAGTGCGGGCACTAACGCCCTTACATAAGTCGCATGAGGGCTGACCTGTTAAGTGTGGCATCCCGAGACAATAAACACAGGACAAATGTCCATCGGAATTCAGCATTTTCCTGCCACACTGATTGCATTGCTTAAAATCTGTTGTCCCCTTCTTATCAGCCATTATCAACAAGTCAAGTAATAAGTCACCCAACGAAGGAAAGGCCCTGCCACACACACACACACACACACACACACACACACACACACACACACACACACACACACACACACACACACACACACACACACAGAAATGGAAGGACTGAATGGTAATGAAGAAATGCCTAGTGGGTAAAGAGAAGGAAAGGAGAGAGGAGGGGCGAAATACCAACAATGGTAATAGAGATTACCACAGAGGTAAGGGAGGCGTGCAACAGCAATGGCACGAAGAAATACCAAAATTTGGTAAAGAAACAGAAAAGAGTCACCCAACAGATAGCAAGGGTAAGCAAACTATAAACAACTAATATTAAGGTAAAAAAATCTCAAAGTAGAGAAAAATGATCTAAGTTGAAATATAAATTCTAAACCACTTCCTGTAGCTTGAGAGCTGGCCTGACGTGTCTTGATACTCTACGCAGCAAACGAGACCTGAGGTGATAGAGAGAGGAGCAATATGGGTAAGCTTAGCTTGAGAGCTTTTTTGTCTGGCACGAGCTTGTTATAACAGCTGACTCTGTTCTGAGGATGGAACCAATACCCATCAGTAATGAATGAATGAAGATTAACGACATCAGGTGTACAACATTTATGTTAATATAGTTTGATTACTTTTATATGAATGTAAATTTGCCTATATCACAAGTGATAATTCAATAAAGGTGTTTGAAAAAAACTGTTTCTGCCCCATCACATTCCCCTTCAGATTCATTTTTTGATTTTCTTCAGGAAAAGAGGAATTCATTTTTATTTTACCAGAAACCACCTGATAAGAAGGGCCAACAACCTGTTCGGGACCTTGAGCCAGACTTAATAAACTACGCTTGCCCAATTTTCTGCTTCTTTTTGACAGGAAATTTGGGACAAACAGGATTATTAATGGCAGTAATAGCTTTTCAAGGGATGGACACAACATTCTGGTTAAGCAGTGGTAATTTCCCTGCTCCTTTTCCTAACACCAACAACAGTGGCTCTCCATTGCTCATTGAGGGGACCCGGACAGCCACAGCGGATGTAGCCACCTCTTAGTCCATAGTGGCTATAGGGACACCAGTGAGATCCAGGGAAGAAGGTGAGTGATCTATGGAACAAGCTTTCGCAAAAGCACAGTCACCCACTTGCGGCTGAGGCAAATTGCTGGCCTTCTGTGGCAGCAAAGGCTATTTGGATAACATTTGTTTTAACTGTCTGACACAAAAATGTGCTCCTGTTTAAAAGTACAGTAAAGTTGAGTGACAATCAATAAAAACACATATATTCACAACTTAAAACATACTTTCCTAAACAGGAATGTAAGTTTAAACATTAAAAATATGCGGAAGGTTTTCCCCCCCAAAAATGTTTTTGATCAGTAAAAGAACAGCGCAATTTGACTGTTGATCCTCCCAAGCCCAGACGAGTACTTTCTTCAGCATCAGGAAAGCTCTGAAGATCTTGGAATCCAAACCTGTCTTTTAGTCAACTCAACTTGAGCTGGCTAATGGTTTGCACGCATCGAAGGTGCCCCAAAATGTTACAAGCTCTCTGATGCATCCTATGCAGGATATAACCAATATATGTAGCATAGGCTACTGCTGCAGTAATCAATATGAACATCATCTAGTAGGATTAGCACAAGCATAAACAGAAATCACAACAAATCACATATAAAGGGATTAACAACAGTAAGCTGTAAGCGGCTCAAAGAGGCAAATGTTAAAAACATCTTGGAAGACAAAAAAAAAAAATGAAAACCTGGCAAGGAGTGCAGCTCATATTTTTGGCCAAAATCTGTGTAGTGAAGATATGGTATGGACCCAGACTTATTTTCTTGGTTAGACACATTCATCATCATTCACCACTTTTTCTCCATTTTCTCCATGGGGTTAAGGTGTCGTGTCAACTGCTACCACCTCTTTTAAATTAATATCACTCTTTTACCTTCTTCAACAGTCATGCGTACCTGTTTCAGATCTTCTCTCACACAAACCTTCTTCACAAAATTGTATTTTGTTTTCCTGCACATGTGCTTGAGCCATCATAATCTGCACTCTGACTTTCTCTGCAACTGCAGCTACTTTGGCTTTTGCACTGTTATTTCCCTCACTGATTCCACAGTATGCATCTTATCACCCACCTCAGGTACTTCATTCTCCATCACCTTTACTCCCCCAACTGCTCTGCCTTCACCGTCCAGTTTTCTGTAAAATACAGAAGTACTGGCCACATTATAGTTTTGTACACCTTACAGTAGCAGATCCAGAATCAATATGGATGGGGGAGCAATTGTCAGCTGAAAATGAACTCTACTTGTTACTCAGTTCTGTTCATCCTAGATTAAAGGAAAACAGCCTTCCTTTTCTCTTGTTTTATCTCCCACCTCTTAACTACAGTATTAACCTTTTCAACCCCACCCAGTTCATTCCCTCACCAGCACTTCTTTGCATTTCTAAGCACTAATCACAAATTATTTAACTGCAAAATCAACTTGACTGGAGGAGTTTGATAAGATAGCAGTTGTAGGGCTTGATTTTGTAGTGCAGACAGTCTGGTGTGTGGTAGCCTTGCTGTCTGAGAAACAGTATCCAGATGAGCACCTATAAAAGTACAGTTTTGTACCTACCATAAATGTAGATGTTCGAAGATCCACATTGCTGCAGTCCTTACTTATGGGTAGTCCGCTGTCCTCGGTCGGCCCGAATACCAAAGTATTAGGCTGACGTCGGTCATGGGCGCACAGCCCTGACATCAGAGCGTCAGGGTATAAAAGCGCATGACCGACGTCATATCCTCAGTCTTTTCTTGCCCCAGATGTCAGAAGGCCCTAAAAGAAAGGCCACAGCCAAAAAACAGAGTACCTTCCCAAAAGATATGCCCAACTACAGCCATCACCCAAACCATATAACCATACTAAGCTACAGAGGGGAAGGAGGGAGGGAAAATTGGACTGCAGCAATGTGGATCTTCGAACATCTACATTTATGGTAGGTACAAAACTGTACTATGTTCTTCATCTCACATTGCTGCAGTCCTTACTTATGGGTAGAATCCCAAAGCAACGGGAAAGGGAGGTTGGCAAAATCATAAAGCATTAGGGGCTGCTAAAATGCCCTGTAATATTGCAGTGGCAAATCCAGCCCTAGACTTAGAATAAAGAGGAAGGTGGTAATGTTTAGAAAAAGTATGTACTGAACTCCAAGTGGCTGCTTCCAAAATATCCTTTGTAGCTACCCCCCTTAGAAAGGCAGTAGAAGTTGCAGTAGCTCT
Source organism: Protopterus annectens (assembly GCF_019279795.1). Classification (NCBI taxonomy): domain Eukaryota; kingdom Metazoa; phylum Chordata; order Ceratodontiformes; family Protopteridae; genus Protopterus; species Protopterus annectens. The sequence goes on from NC_056729.1 coordinate 956,459,190, forward strand.
AGTGGAATGAGGTCTGATTCCAGACAGAATCTCCTTACCATGATGGGAATAACAAAAAGAAATACAAAACCCAATCCATTTAGAAATAGTTTGTTTTGAAACAGGTTTACCCTGTGAACCCAAAGCAAAAGAAACAAACAACTGCTGAGACTGTCTGAACTCCCTGGTTCTGCTCAAATAATAACGCAACTGCCTGTGAATATCCAAAGTATGCAAAATCTTCTCCCCTTTATTTTGGGGATTTGCATAAAAAGTAGGCAAATGAATAGTTTGGTTTAAGGCCACACTAGAAACCACTTTAGGCATAAAGGAAGGATTAGTACGCAAAGATACCCTATCCTTATGAAAAATCAAGAAAGGCTCCACTGCCATAAGGGCCTGTAATTCAGAAACCCTTCTTGCAGAAGTAATGGCCAACAAAAAAGCAGTCTTCCATGACAAATACTTTAACTCGGCAGTAGCTGCAGGCTCAAAAGGTTGTAGAGTAAGCTTTTCCAACACAAAATTGAGATCCCAAGCAGGAGTAGGAGCTCTACGGGGGGGGGGGGGTCTTATGGTCTTTGCCCTCTGAGAAACTGCTTAAACAAAGGATGAGAGAATAAAGGAGGGTCACAGTCATAATTAGCCGAAATGGCTGCAGCATGAACCTTTATGGAGGAGAAGGACAAACCTTTGTCCAATAACTCAGTAAGATATTGTAAAGAAGCACTCAAATTAGGCTTGGAAACATCAAAGTCCTTCCCTTTGCTCCAAATAAAAAATCTCCTCCATTTATCAGCATAAACTTTCCTTGTACTAGGCCTCCTGGCCTCCAAAATAACATTCAAAACTTGTGGAAGCTGAGAACCTCCAGAGTCTAAAACAGAATATGCCAGGCTGTTAGATGCAGAGACTGAATTCTGACATTGAGAAAGTGATTGCCCTCCTGAGACAAAAGGTGCGGAATCAAAGGCAGAGGCCATGGAGGCTCTCGTACCAAACTCCTCAGTAGTGGGTACCAGTGTTGTCGAGGCCAATCCGGTGCTATCAGAATCATGGATGGCTTGTCTTGTCTGGCCTTCAAGAGAACCTTGGGCAGAAGAGGTAGAGGTGGAAAGGCATATACATGAAGATTGTTCCAACTAAATGACAGAGCGTCCACCTTCCAAGCTGTGGGATGATACCTTTTTGTGCAAAACTTTGGCAACTGGTAATTTAGTGGAGAAGCGAACAGATCTATGTCTGGAGTTCCCCATGACACTGTCAACTTTTGAAATACATGAGGATCCAATTTCCACTCGTGAGGATCCACTATTTGTCTGCTCAATACATCTGCTAAGGAGTTCTGTGATCCTGGTAGAAATCTTGCCTGAAGATTGAGGTTGTAACTGAAAGCTGTCTCCCACAAAATCATCGCTTGTCTGCAAAGAGGGTACGAATGAGTTCCCCCTTGCTTGTTGATGTACCACATGACAGTTGTGTTGTCTGTTAGAATCAACACCTGCCCTGGGTGAAGTAAATCCTTGAAAGCCATCAATGCAAATTGGACTGCTAACATCTCCTTCAAGTTGATATGCAAATGTTGAAGTCTGGCAGGCCACGTGTCTTGCACCCATTTTCCATTGAGGTGTGCTCCCCAAGCCTTGTCCGAGGCATCTGTCGTTAGAATCTGACTCGCCTCTGGTCGGGTCACAGAGAGTCCCTTGTTTAGGTGACATTCCTGAGCCCACCACAAAAATTCCTTCTGAATGCAAGGTATTATCTGAATGACAGTGTCTAGATCTTGGCAGTGTTGTGTCCATACATTTTGAGATACCATTGAAGCTTCCTCATATGCAATTTGGCATTGGGAAGCACCAGAATACAAGATGCCATGAACCCCAAGGCTTGAAGGACTGTCCTTGCAGTCAGCCTGGACTGTAGAGACATTTGATGGAAATAAAGTGAAAGGCTTTTCTGTTTGTCTGGGGTCAAAAAGGCCATCTGGGAAGCTGTATTCAGTCTCACACCCAGAAAGCACATGTCCTGAGAGGGTACTAGACTGGACTTTGTTTCGTTCACAGAATACCCTAGGCATCTTAACACTACCATCACATACTGTAGATGCTGAAGAAGCTCGTCCTTGTCTTGTGCAATAATCAGGCAATCGTCCAAATAAGGATAAATCTGTATTCCTTCCATCCTGAAAAAGGCTATCACTGGAGCCAGAACCTTTGTGAACACTCTGGGCGCAGTAGATAAGCCAAAGGGCAATGCAGAGAACTGATAATGTAAATTTCCAGCTCGAAAACGCAGGTACTTCCTGCAACTGGGCCTGATAGGAACATGAAGATAAGCCTCCTTTAGATCCAGAGTTACCATCCAGTGATCTTTTCCCAGCAGAGGTAAAAGCTGTTGTAATGTCAACATTTTGAACTTTGGAATGTCCAAATAAGTGTTGAGGAGAGATAAATCCAAAATCGGTCTCCACGTGTTCCCTTTCTTTGGTACTAGAAACAGGCGGAATAAAATCCTAGACCCACTTCTGATAGAGGTACTGGCTGTATAGCTCCCATGTGAAGAAGTAATGAAATCTGTTTGTGAGCCTCTATCCTTTGCCGAGGAGGAATGTCTGGCATACCTTTGAAAGGAGGCAATGTATGGAAATAAAACTTGTAACCTTTGTTTATAATGTCCAACACCCATTTGTCTTGGGTGATTAAAAGCCAGTTTTGCTTGAAGAGAGCTAGTTTTCCTCCCAAAGGAGCTGCCAGGCAAGAAGAATCTGGCAGCTGGAAATGCAGGTCATTGGGCCTGTTTACGAAAGGACTGGCCCCTACCCTCACCAGCAGATTGAGCAGGCGAACTCCATGTTCTAGGCCTGAAGGTACTCTGAGCTCTGCCCCTACCACGCCTAGATCTACCCCTAGACTGAGAATCAGAAGAAGGATACGTCCACCCCTTAGCAGGCCAATTTCTACTAAACTTAGGAGGTTGCACCTGCAAAAAATCTTTAACAGTCTGCATAGACTTAGCATTGTCTTCCATTTTCTTCAAAACAGACTCCACAGGGGGACCAAACAAAACTTCAGACTGTAAAGGGGCATCCAGAATTCTAGATTTAACATGCTCAGATAAATTCTGATCCTTAAGCCAGGCGTGCCTACGAAGAACTGAACCAGTGGCAGCCACTCTAGAAGAAGCCTGTAAAGCATCAAAGCCACACTGCAAAGAATGTTTCCCCACCTGTTCAGAAACATGCACCAAATCTTGCAATTCTTTACACTCTATGCCCTCTGCCAAAGCATCCACTTTAGATTTTAGCTGAGAAAGGGGGAAATTCTGATATTTCAACATATGAAACTGGCAATTTAAAGCCCTCATTGCTAAAGTAGAAGAGGTATACACCTTCTTACCCCATCTGTCCAAAGCTCTAGCTTCCTTATCTAGAGGAACCGGATTCTTTACAACAGAAGCCCTAACACCCTTAGGCCCCTGACTAATAGTTTCTGGGTCCGCCCTAGGACTCTTATATAGATATTTATGAGCCTCAGGTACCCTATAATACCTGTCCGGTTTAACTGGTGCAGGAGGCATAGAATCTGGATTAAATGAGGCCTCCGAAAAAACATCCTGAACAACATCCAAAACAGGAGGTATAGCCAAGGGTCTATGCTGTGGTAAAAACAAGAACTCCCTAAGCCTCTTTCTGGAATCTGAGTAATCCTGTCCTTCCCACTTAAAATGTTCCCTCAGAGTGTAAGGTTTCTGAAAATGAAAAATCCTCTGGAGGGGAAGCAGAAGGAGTGGAATCCTCTGCATCGGAATCCGAATAAGGAGGAAAATCTTGAATGTCTTCAGCAGAAGACTCAGAATCATCTGAGGCCTGCTCCAAACTTTCCAACTCTGGCTCTACCCTGGGCCTCTTATCAGGAGGGGGCATGGAACCTCTAATTAAAGTAATCAAATCTTCTGCCATTTTAAGCATATGTTTCTTAGGCACAGACCCTGAAGAACCAGAACTAACACCAGAAGAAGGCAAAACAGACCTGCCCTTAGAAGGAGCCCTAGAAACAGTAGCAGAAGGCCTAACCCCCTTAGGCATAGAAGGGAGAATAGTAACCTGAGAGGCCCCTTCAGCCTGACCTGACTCCTGTGAGGCCACATCCTGTAAAATCAAGGTTTCCCCCTGAGACTCAACAGAAACTTCAGCCGGATCCACCTGTTCCACTGTAGTCTCTAAAGGACCGGCGTCCGAAACGGATGAATAGTACAGTTTTGTACCTACCATAAATGTAGATGTCCGAACTGGATAGCATCTGCAGTCATAACAACTGGGTTGTCCTGTCGTCAGGCAGCCCTTCAGTCGGCCGGATTCCAAAGTCCGGGTCCGGCTTCGGCTGATGTCGCACTCCACCCGACGTCATCTCTGTTGGTCTTCGGGTATAAAAGCATCAGCCGACGCCATTTTCCTCAGTGTTTCTTGCCCCAGATGCCAGAAGCCCTCTTGCAGGCTAAAATTTGGATAGATGCCAATGTTTCAAAATAGATAGAGGTAAACACAACAATAAGCATGTATGTACATATATACAAACAAATACACCATAAAAGACTCCCCCCCAACAGCTAGCTATTAGGAGGGTAAACACCCTAGGAGTACCACAGAGGGGAAGGATGGAGGGTAATCCTGACTGCAGATGCTATCCAGTTCGGACATCTACATTTATGGTAGGTACAAAACTGTACTATGTCCTTCATGGATGCATCTGCAGTCATAACAACTGGGTAGAATACCATAGCCAACTAGCGGAGGAGGATAAAAGTAGATTATGGTGTGTTTAGGATCCCTTGCAGTACAGCAGTGGCAAACCCTGCTCGGGAACTGGAATATAGAGGCAAATTATAATGCTTGGCAAATGTATGCACGGAGGTCCAAGTAGCCGCCTCAATAATGTCTTTGGTTGCCACTCCTCGTAAGAAGGCTGTGGTAGTGGCTGTTGCCCTTGTAGAATGAGGTCTTATGTTCTGTGGAATTGGTTTTCCATGGAAGGAGTAACAGAATCGTATGCAATTTCCTATCCATTTGGAGATTGTCTGTTTGGAAATAGCTTTTCCTTCCCTTCCTGTTGCATAGGCTACCAAAAGTTGGTCAGTCTTTCTGCTATTTTTTGTTCTGTCCAAGTAGTAGCGTAGCTGTCTATGTACATCCAAGGTATGCAGTATTCTTTCCCTCTGTTTTGTGGGTTGGGAAAGAAGGTAGGTAGGTGGATTGCCTGGTTTAAAGACACTCTGGATACCACCTTGGGCATAAATGTAGGATTAGTCCTCATGGACACTCTATCTTGGTGGAAGATTAGGAAGGGTTGCACTGCCATTAAGGCCTGTAGTTCTGAAACCCTCCTTGCTGAAGTAATTGCCAGTAGGAAAGCAGTTTTCCATGACAGGTGTTGTAGGTCTGCTGTTGCTGCTGGTTCAAAGGGTGATAGTGTCAATTTTTCTAGCACAAAGTTCAAATCCCAAGCTGGTAAAGGTGGTTTCCTTGGAGGTTTTACATTCTTGATTCCTCTGAGGAACTGCCTGAGCAAAGGGTGAAAAACAGGTGGATCAAAGCTGTATTCTGCTGAAATAGCTGATGCATGTATCTTGATGGAGGAGTAGGACAGGCCTGAATGAAGAAGTTCGCCAGATACTCCAGAATGTTAGGCATATCTATGTTTGACACATCTTTTCCTCTTTCTGTACTCCAAATGACAAACCTTTTCCATTTTCCAGCATAGTTCCTTCTTGTTGAAGGTCTGCGTGCTTCAAGAATAATGTCTTTTACTCTTTGGGAAAGTTCTGGATTAGCTGCTGCTATGTGATGTTCCATGCAGTTAGTTGCAACGTTTTTAGGTTTGGATGTATGATGCTGTAGTTGTTCTGAGTTAACATCAAAGGCATCAGGGGTATTGGCCACATATTGTTTCGAGACATGCTCCTCAGTAGTGGGTACCAGTGTTGTCTTGGCCAGTTCGGAGCTATCAGGATTATCCTTGGACGTTCTTCCTTGATTTTCAGTAGTACCTTGTGTATCAAAGGAAGATGTGGGAATGTATATGCTGTTAGGCCTTTCCAGTTGAAGGAGAGCGAATCCACTTTCCATGCTAGTGGGTGGAATGTCCTTGTGCAGAATTTTTTGAGCTGGTGATTGAGAGGTGAAGCGAGTAGGCCTATCTGTGGCATTCCCCATTTCTTTGAGATGGTCTTGAAGATGTCCGGGTGCAGCTTCCATTCGTGGGCATCCGAAGTGGTTCTGCTTAATATGTCTGCTAGAGTATTGTCTTTCCCTGGTACAAATATTGCCTGTAACTGGATGTTGTAGCTGAGTGCCAGGGTCCACAGCTCCAAGGTCATTCTGCATAGGGGGTATGAATGAGTGCCTCCCTGTTTGTTGATGTACCACATGACTGTGGTGTTGTCTGTCCTTATCATCAACTGGCCCTCCTTGAGAAATGGTTTGAACTTTTGGATTGCCAGTTTTACTGCCAGCATTTCTTTTAGGTTGATGTGCAGGTGAAGTTGATCCTGTGTCCACAATCCTTGCACGCATTTGTCCAGCATGTGGGTCCCCCATCCTAGGTCTGAAGCGTCTGTTGTGATGGTCTGGCTTGCTTGACATCTGCGAAAGGGTAGGCCTGGGTTTGACTGGCATGCCTGAGCCCACCATAGGAACTCCTGTTTTAAGCATGGAATTAGTGGGATTTCTGTTTCTAGACTGTGTCTGTGTTGGGACCATAAATTCTTTAGGTACCACTGTAGTTTTCTCATATGTAGTCTGGCAAATGGAACCAAGATTATGCATGATGCCATGAAGCCCAAGGCCTGCAGTACTTTTCTTGCTGTTAACTTGTTCAGTTTTGTTAGTGCCAAGAAGTAAAGAGGAAGTTCTTTTGTTTTCTGTAGTCAGGAATGCCATTTGTTTTACTGTGTCCAATTCAGCCCAAGAATGTCCTTGTTTGGGATGGTATCAGCCTTGACTTTTGTAAATTGACTGTGTATCCCAGTGCTTGTAGCAAGTAAATGACCCTTTGTAAATCTGTTGTCAGCTTGCTTTTGTTGTCCCCTTGTAGGAGGCAGTCGTCCAGGTATGGGTAAATTTGAATTCCTGTAGTCTGCAATGGGCGATTACTGATGCCAGGCATTTTGTGAATACTCTGGGCAGTAGATAAGCCAAAGGGCAATGCTGAGAATTGATAGTGCTCTGATCCTGCAAGAAATCTGAGGTATCTTCTGCAGATTGGTCAAATGGGGCGTGCAGGTATGCCTCCTTGAGATCTAGAGTTACCAGCCAAGACTCCTTGCCCAGCATGGGAAGAAGCTGCTGTAGGGTCAGCATTTTGAATTTTGGGACAATGATGTATGTATTTAAGGTGGACAGGTCGAGAATGGGTCTCCAACTTTTTCCTTTCTTGGAACTAGGAATAGTCTGGAATAGAACCCCTTTCCTTGCTCTGCTGTTGGCACTCTTTCCACAGCTCTCATGTTTGCTAACTCCATTATCTGGCGTAGAGCCTCTGTTTTTGATTTGGAGGTAGATTTGGCATTCCTCTTTTGACTGGTAAAGTGTGGAAGTGAAACCGGTAACCTTGATCTATGGTTTGTAAAATCCACTTGTCTTTTGTTATGCAGTGCCAGTTCCTTGAAAATAAGGTTAACTTTCCGCCTAGAGGAGCTGCTATTTGTTCCCTGGTAGGCGGATTTAGGGTTAAGTCACTGTGGTTGTGCTGATGTAGTGGCAGTGGCTGTGTCTGTGCCTCTGTTGTTACCTTGCCACTGTCGTCCTCTGTAGGCACCTCCTCTGGATTGGTTTCTGCCTCTGGAACGTCTATTCCTGCCCCTTTGAAATTTTGTGGAGTCAGGAAAGGACCAATTTTGGCAGGCCAGTTCCTGCTAAACCTTGGGGTTGAACCTGCAAGAAATCTTTAACAGTTTGAACAGATTTTGCCTTTTCTTCCATTTTCTTCATAACCTGCTGGGCAGGTGTACCAAACAAACTTGTCTTGTCCATAGGAGCATCTAGCAGCTTAGCTTTAACATGATCCGGTAAAGCTTGTTCCTTTAGCCATGCATGCCTTCTTATCACTGTGCCTGTCATGGCTGATCTAAATGAAGCCTCCAGTGCATCATAGCCACATTTTAAGGAATGGTTGCTAACCTGTTGTATGTTATTTACCATCTCTAATACATATTTCTTATCAAGAGATTCATCACTGGTTAGTTTTTTAGTTAACTGATCAAGCATAAACTCTTGGTATTGTATCATGTGAAACTGACAGTTTAAAGCTCTAGCTGAGAGAGTAGCTGAAGTGTAGACCTTTTTACCCCATCTGTCTAATGACCTTGCTTCCCTTTCAGAAGGAGTAGGGTTTTTAGCTATGGTCGCGGCTACTGCCTTGGGACCCTGGGATATAGTTTCTGGGTCTGCAAGTGGGGCCTTGTAAAGGTGGTGATGAGTATCTGGCACTCTGTAAAATCTGTCTGGTTTGGCAGGGACTGGGGGTAAAGAATCTGGAGCGGAGCAAACATCATTGAAAGCATCATCCACCACAGAGAGAACAGGAGGTATAGCTAAGGGCCTGTGCTGTGGGAGGTGCAGAAAGGTCCTAAGTCTTTTTCTGGAGTCTGAAAAATCCTGTTGCTGCCATTGGAACTGTTCTCACATGGCATGCAAGGTTTCCCCAAAGGAGAATTCTTCTGGTGGGGAAGCAGCAGGAATGGATTCTTCAGCATCAGAATCTTCAAAATTGGAGAAGGGAGCCTCTGGCTGGTCAGTTATGTCTGATTCATCAGCAGATTCATCAGAGGACACTGGCTCAGGGGGCTCTGCCCTAGGTCTCTTCTCTGGGGGCTGAGAGGCCCTATCTGGGTGAGATTGAGATCCTCTGATTAAAGAAATTAAATCTTCTGCCAAAGTAAGCATTTGGGAACTAGAAGAGGGCCTGGATGGGGGGGGTTTAACAGGCACTGTTTTAGTAGTCTTGGCTGCTTTAGCCCTGGCGAAGGCCTTAATGGACATGGCTGCTGGAGGCCTAGCAGCACCACGTGCTGGGGTAGAGACATCCAAGGGGATGGTGTCTGATAAGTCAACCACCGTAGTGGGTAAAATTTCTGAGGTCGATTCAAGAGTTGTAGCAGGGGCCTCAGAGGTAGGAATAGGTTCAGCTGTACTTAGATCAGTTTTCTCGGTTTCGGCCGAAACCGAGACACTCGCGGTTTGCTTAACCATGGTTTCGGCCGAAACCGCGGACCGCGAGTGTCGGTCTTTATCTTTGCGTTTTTTGGTAGATTGGGTAGTCGGAGGATCCGACGGCATAATGTACGCAAAATCAGAACCGAAAAACTGTTCTGCAAACTCTGACCGACGCCTAAGCGTTCGTCGGTTGAAAGAAGCACAGGCCGAACAGGCTGCTACGTCGTGGGCTGGGCCTAAACAAGGGAGACAGTAAGAGTGGAAATCTTTATGAGGTATTTGTTTCCCACAGGTTAAACAATTGTTAACTTTTTCTGACATCGGCTGAGGCAAGAAAGAGTCCCCAACGGGGTACTTAGCTTTAGAAGTCTTCGAAGTAGTATTCGGTAGAAGTAATCTCTGGATCCGACCGACTGGCACTTGCGAACAGCTTCTGCTTCGGGCGCCACGCGGCAAGAAAGACTGGGGAAAATGGCGTCGGCTGATGCTTTTATACCCGAAGACCAACAGAGATGACGTCGGGTGGAGTGCGACATCAGCCGAAGCCGGACCCGGACTTTGGAATCCGGCCGACTGAAGGGCTGCCTGACGACAGGACAACCCAGTTGTTATGACTGCAGATGCATCCATGAAGGACATCATCCTGCCTAGGCTTTACAGATTTGTCTTTACGCTTCTTCGTGGAAGCGGGCGTCGGAGGATCCGACGGCATATTATAATTACACCGCTTGCCAAAGACTAACCTAGCGCAATCTAGCCTTCTCTTAATAGTGCGCTTATTAAACCTAGCACAAAACCGACACCCAACTACGTCGTGCTCCGGTCCCAAGCAAGGAATACAAAGCGAGTGGTAATCCCTATGCGGTATCTGCTTCCCACAAGAAATACAATTATTCACTTTTTCTGACATCCGGTAAATAACTGAGGCAAGAAAAAACAAAAATGTTCCCCAACGGGGTACTTAGCCCAACTTGGTATCGGTCTGAAACTCCGAAAACGAAAAATTTCAGAAAGCCGAACGGCACTTGCAACGCTGCTTCTGCATCGGACCATGCGGCAAAAAAGACTGAGGATATGACGTCGGTCATGCGCTTTTATACCCTGACGCTCTGATGTCAGGGCTGTGCGCCCATGACCGACGTCAGCCTAATACTTTGGTATTCGGGCCGACCGAGGACAGCGGACTACCCATAAGTAAGGACTGCAGCAATGTGAGATGAAGAACATCTCCAGGACTTGTGTGGGAAAAAGTCTGACTTGTCATAACTGACACAAATGAACTCTTGTGGACATCAAGTGTTTCTGCTACATGGCTTCTAAATGCCCATAACATTTTACTTTTTAATTCTTTATGGATACATTCAAGCCAAAGAAGTCAAACCCCACCGGCTGTGGACATGCATGTTTCAGTCTTCTTATTGACCTCAACACACCAATAGCTCAATTTTTGGGGGGGCTGGCTTCTTTAACTAAACAACTTACCAGCTAATAACAGGCAGTATTAGAAAGTGCAAGGAATTATTAACAAAATAACACTAACACTGCTAATCTAGGATGTGCTGCAGTACAGAATGAATCACTATTTTTTATATTTTCAAACTTCTCTTCATATTTTCACAGCTAAGATCCCAACATGCTATTAAAGTGTATGGTGTGACATGCCATGGTGGGAGACAGGGAAATTCATGCCCATTTATATCACTAGCTGTTTGTTCGTAATTATGAAAATAAACTATTTCCATATGTACTTACTAGTTCAAAAATCAAGTGACTTACAAACTGTTGCATGACATCAAGAGAAACCTTAGATTTTTTTAAGAAAACTATCTTTTATATTTGCACTGTAAGTTGCACATCTTGAGAGATATCCAGTTTTATTTCCATTGCTAATTATACAATTAAACATAGATTTTCATATTAATGTAAACATCTCAATAAACATGCACTCAAAGTAATTTCTGGCATGTGAAAGTATATATCTGGTTAACAAAAATGTTCTAACAATATACAGTTTCCAAGACATGAGAATTTGTGACAGTTTGGGGTTTGTATAACTTATAATATATTACAGTACTTATGGAAAAACTATGAATGCACTATTATCACTATAAAATAACACTTCTTACTGATAGCATTGCTACTTGTGTAGTTTATTTTACTGTTCTTCACAATATTTTTTAAAAAATGGTCAGGAATAGAAGCTGTGTGTAGGCTGTTTTGACGCATCACACTCCACAACCCACAGGTGGTAACTAGCAGCAATCATTATCACAACATAAAAGAAAAGAACTTGTGCCACAAATTATGCTAATAAATTTCATAATGTAATTATCAGTAATAATTACTTACTGAAAGAGAGGCTGTATATTAAAAAAGTGTTCCCTTAGCCCAGTTTGGTCACTGTTAGGACCATTTACCAGGAAGCACTTTGCACAGTTTAACTTCTATTTTGTACAACGACAGTGGCTTCTCCTGAAACATGATAGACAGACTATGACCCTGATGAGGAAATGACCTTGCACTTCAAGCATGTTCACTGCACTTCGAGTTACAGAAAAGAAAAAGAAGGAGAACATTAGCTGCTGATTTTTTCTTTTCTGTAAACTAGGTTATCACCATTACCCCTTTGGTCCCCTGATCTGATGTTTTAACTATATGTCTGAAATTAAAATGTATGACTTATGAGGAGCAGACAAAGTATGATGCAATAACCTGGACAGCTGACAGCTATGCCCTTATGCTGAAGTTGCTGGCATGATCCTTATGGCAGAAAATGAATCTACATAGCTTAAAAAAGTTACAAGACATGTCATGAGTGGATCTGTTCCCTGATGGAAGAGGTGTGAAGTATAGAATAAAAAAAAAAATTCAAGTACAGATAAAACTCAAAGTCCTGTTTGGGTTAGTGCTGCACTCATGTTGTATAGTGTGCAGGCTTGAAGCGGAGTTGTTTGGGTAACTGTACAGCACATTAGGCCCTGTCTTTGGCCACCCCTGTTTCCCAACAGTGGTTGTGCCAGACCTCTTAATGTCTTAGAAGGAAAAATTTGGAATAAGATCACGGGGAGACAAATGCCCAAAATTAGGGTCATGTTTTAAATATTTCTCTTAAAAACTTAGAAAGTTGCTATAACAGAATTTATGTTAGCATACATTCCTCAAAGGATATGATGTCTGAAACTCAAATGTATGTTATTTAGTGACTTCAGTCTTGACAGATTTACCAGAAACCCACACATTGTATGAGTATCAGACCAAAAAAAAAATGGGACACAAATACAAACATTCTGTGAACATCTGGATAGCCGAGAAGTATGGGTTATGCTAGTGCACATCGACACAAGCAGGGTGTGCCATTTGTCAGAGGTGGGTGGTACCATTTTCTTACCATCATCCTGGTGGACTGCAAAACAAGGAAAGAGGGCATGATAAAGAATAAGCCGGGGGACTACACAAGTGTGGCTTGTGAACAGAGTCCGCTTTTGGCAGCCTTTTTTTTTTCATTTCTGTAAGCAAGTGCGGCTTGTGAACACAGTTGAACTTCGAGGATCAAGTCATTTTGCTAACCTTGTGAAATGACTTGATCCTTGAAGTTCAACTGTGTTTAACCACACTTGCAAGTTAAAGCAATTAAAGAAAAAAAAGCAGTACAGAAGATGTTAGCAGATACAATGGGGGAGCTTCAGCTGCCTAGCATCACTGGCAAATCCACCACTGCCTTACTTTTCAGCTTCTTCAACATTTTTCTATCACACAATACTCAGTCACTGTGCTAAGTGGCTGCAGCCCCTCTAATTCAATGCTCTGACCTCCTTATTCAGACTCCCTTTCTCCTCAACCACCCCTCCCACCAAATACCTGAAGCTGTTAACCTGTTTCACCATTTCCCTTCAACCTCATTTTCAGCTTTTCCTGATTTTTCCCATTTGCTGCCTGTATTAAGTCTCATCCCAAGTGCCTTCAGTTTGGTATTACATTCCTCAGCTGCTACTCTACTCTCTTTGTGCAGATCCAAAAGATTTATACAGATTTTAATTGGGGGGGGGGGGGGGGTTACATTTCCTAGGATATCCAGAAGGCTTCTTGTCTTCTCTGACAAGAAAGGGGCATCTTGCCTCTGCATTTTGAACTATATACATATGCTGCCCTTCTGGTCCAGTCCCTAAAGGCAAGGCCATGCTCTGCCCAAACTGGTTAGCAGTAGAGATGACATACACACATACATACATGTATACACAAGTAAATGAGCAGGACAAAAGTGTAGGGCAAATGTGAGTTTGGAATCCAGGTGGGATAGAATGCATGGTATGGATGAAATTTTGGTTAGAACTGAACTAGGAATTTTAGATAGGATATGGGCTTCCTGATTGTACAGATAGGACTCCTTCACCTATCTACTGAAGACGAGGCTTTTGTATGGCTTTTTTTACTGGAAATATCTATTCTCACCAATGCACAGGAGCTTTCTTTCTTTCTTTCTAATGAAGAATGAAACAGTCTTTCACTGGAAGGAAATATACTTTTCAGGCAACATTTTCAGCATCAATCCATATACAGTCCAAATAAACTCTATGAGTATACACCTCACTTTGGAAAGTTTTACACGGAAAGGTCTGTAAGTGCATACATACTCCAAAGTAGACAGAATGCTTCTCAATAATGCACACATTAATTTTTTACTAAGAAGGATGCATGGAATGTAATTACGCAGTGGGTGGAGTGTCAGGTGAGTACAGAGTAGTGAGGAAAAGCTATCTTTTCCTACCAGTTCTTCTCATTTGCCCCATATTTAGCATGTTTATCTTTCACATGATACAATCTGATGACAATGTGGCATCACTCACTAATAAGAGTTAAGGAGAGAGGTATGATTCTGTTACACAAATGATGGTGCAGTTCCAGGCCCAAGGCAGACTATATGCATTTAATTTGAGATTGCTCAACAATGGGACTTATGGGTTAACCTCCCTGCCTATGACAGACTAGAAGACTAGATTCTGGTTACTTGATAACTATCACACTTCAGTGAGAAAAACAAAATGTGGTTCAAACTGCTAGTTTGCAAAGTGCATGTTACAGTCATAAAAAACATGTCCTGAATTTCCTTTCTCTTCCCAACCACATCTTTAACATTTGCTATCTACTAGAGGAAAAACCCTCTGAAGCCTACTTGGGGTCTAAAAACACCCACCATGTTGTCACTACTCAATGCTTGGGGTCTTAATAGAAAGATGCCAGAAGATGAGGTCCTCCTGAAACTCAAAAACATTCATATTTGTGTAGTTAATGAGACATGGTTTCGGTGCAATAACAGCTGTACCTCTTAACCAGGGTTTAGTGGCCATCATACTTTCAGATCTTTGCAATATATACTCCTCCACAGTTACCCAATCACCATTACTTCACATCACATCAAATTACCCACAACCCTTACTTGGAGCTCTTGGAGATCCAAACTACCCTTAACAAATCCAGCTATTACTTCACTGCTAACTACAGTCACCAAAAGAACACACCACTGAGGCATTAAATATTAAGCCAAATACCTTCTTACTAGGGAACTTCAATTGCCCAAGCACTGACTGGCACACTTACACCTCTGAAAACAGTTATGTTCAGCATTTCCTAGACTTCATTAATATCGATGTACTGGAACAAATTGTAAAACTATTCAGTAGAGGCTCTAATATCTTTGAATTTGTCCTTGTCAACCTAGCTCTTGCCTGCACCCCACCTCACATCTCCTCATCCTTGGTTAAATCTGACGACAAATCAGTCATTTTCTCTGTCAGGCCTAGTGATACCACCCCGTCATCAAATGAGACCATATTTAGGGACTTTTCCAAGGCAAACCTCCTTCAGCTTGTAGAAGACCTATGCAAAATTCCCAAAAATCCCCTGCAAATGGACCAAATAGATAAGGCTGTTGCATTCACGTCTGAAGTCTGCCAATACCTAAACAGTTTAATAGAAAATTCAGTACTTATCCACCTTAAACATAATGGAAAATTCAGGAATAAGCCTCTCTGTTTGAACTCCAGCATTTATAAACTGTACAACAAAATAAGGAAGATAATGAAATGTTGCAAGAAATCCACATCTTCCTACCTCCAAACTACACTGAAACATGTCAGCAAGAAACTCAAAAACAATATTAGAAAATGTAAACCAGAGTATGAACTTAACTTTGGTACAGATTTCAAAGGAAACTACAAAGTGTTCTTTAGTTACGTCAGAAAATTAAGGAATAATGTCCAACGATGTACACACCTCATCCATATCAATATCACCCAGTCTGATTCCAAGGATATAACCAACACATTAGTAGATACATTTAAAGAGTCGGCCGCGGTGATGCAGCGGTTAGCATTGTCACATTGTCATTGTCAACAAACTCTCTAACCTCAGCCTATCTCCCCCTACTCTACAGTGGCTTACTAGCTATCTCAGCAATAGGCAGCAATCCACTAAATGGCAGCACTTCTTCCCCTTTCATCAATATAAACACAGGTGTCCCCCAAGGTTCAGTTATGGGTCCCCTCCTATTCAGTATACTTGTTAATGACTTTCAAAACACTCTTACCCACAGTACTGTTGTCCAATATGCTGATGACTCAACTATGATCTGTTCTTCAAAATCTCCCCCTGTAATACAGCATCTTACCCAAGAAGCTTTTACTTCTACTGAAACCTGGATGTCCCAGAACCATCTTGCCCTTAACCCCATAAAACTAAACTCTTAGTATTTACCCCCACAAAATCTAGCCTACTGACAAATCACTTTTCACTGTTCATTCCCAAAACAAACCACCACTGAAGTCGTCCCTAGTACCAAACTGTTGGGTGTCATCACTGATGACAAGTTAACTTTTAACCTTCACATCTACAACAACATTAAAAAAACACCAAAAGTTGGGTGCCCTTTATAGGCACAACTACTTTCTTAGCCACTCTGCTAAAATAGCCCTGGCCTCATCCTTCCTGCTTCCAACGTTTCTATATGCTGGTCCCATCCTCACCAATCTACAGTCCTCCTTAAAATCAAAACTAGATTCCTGCTACAACAAAGTCGCTAAACTTGCCACAAATGCAAAATATTCCACCCACCACTGCTCCTCTTTGTATCACTAAATTGGCTAGAATCCCCTCACTAACAATTAACTGCAGCCCACAAAATAATCTATAGACCTGAAACCTACCCTTCCCTGTCCTCCATACTGACCATGTACCATCCTAATCGCCACCTCAGGGATGAAAACAAAAAGCTACTGTCAGTCGATAAACCCAAGCTCTCAGCCGGCCAAATGCTGTATTTTTATACCATCTCTAAGTTATGAAATAATCTACCTCCTTCACTCACAGCTATCAGTAATCCCGCCTCCTTTAAAAAATCCCTCAAACTACATCTCTCCTCTCACTGGCTCTGCTCTTGTACCCAAACAACTTACCTCAACACCTGATTTCTCTCTCTGGAGTCTCAGCTTTAACCTTTCAACTAAAAACACCTCCTCTCCTTCTCTCTACCTAACATACTCCTTGGCTGTCACCTTAGCTTGACTCTTCCTCCTCTAGCCCTTCTTTCTACTCTTTTATTCCCCTAAGTCTGCTAAGTAGTCTGCAGATATGCTTATATTTATGTGTTATTTGAATGTATACCATCTGTATCTTAAATTTATACCTTGATTGTAAACATAATCACTGTTGTTGCTATTTTTCTTTTTTTTCTTTGAATGTGAAAGTACTGCTCAGCATACTTGGTTCTGTGTGTAATATTTCACTTTGTATGTAATTAATGTGGAGCTTTTCTCCCCAGGCATCCACTGAAAATGGGATCTTTCTAGGCCCAGTGGACTTTCCCAGTTAACAAATGCAATAAATAAATTGTCACCTCACAGCAAGAGGTTCTCCGGTTTGATTCTCGGCTGGATCGCCTTCTGTGCAGAGTCTGCTTGCTTGCCCTCCCTGTGGTTGAATGAGTTTTAAAGACATGCAATACGTGTGTGCGTGTGTGTGTGTGTGTGCACCTTCTGTCAAGGTTGGGCACTGGACTAGCAACTCAACACCATAAAAACTTCACTGCCAATCAATCTGCGGACCGGTGATCCGCTGTAGCGACCCTTAATGGGGGAAGCCGAAAGACAATTTTATTAGTAGATACATTTAATGGCAATTTTATCTCTTCTACCGACACTGTTGACTTCACTGGTGAGAGTTTAGTTTCCCCTGACATTACTTTAGGACAAGTCTTAAAATCCCTCTCAAAGGCTAAAAATAATACTTCCACATGACCAGACAATATATCATTTCGCATTTCCAAAGTATGCACTTTCTCAGCCTCTACATAAACTGTTCAACCTCAGCCTATCTACAGGGTTTGTATCGGATGCCTGATGAACAGCCATTGTGACTCCCCTAGACAAGGGTAATAAGAGATCCACTAGCCTCTCCAGCCTTTTATGCAAAACCATGGAATGTATCCTAGCAGAACTCATTTATGCAGAGATAGGCAACCTAACTGACATTGATCCCAATCAGTTTAGTTTTATGAAAGGCCAGCCCTGTCTTTTGACCCTAGTAAGCCTCTTTGAAAAGGTTACAGTGGCTGTGGATAGTGGTCATTCTGTATACACTTCTTATTTTGACATGGCCAAGGCTTATGACACCAGCCACCATGCCGGTATTATTGAAAAATTAGACAAGCTTAATATAAGTCCCTACACTTCCACTGGGTTGCAAACTGGAAACAGATCCCAAGTTGTGAAACTTGCTAGACCCCTGTCTGAATGTAAAATTGTAATTAGCAGGGTGTGTCACAGATATCAGTTCAAGGCCCTCTCCTGCTTGGCATTTATTTTGCAGACCTCCAAGCCAATAACCCAGAAGTGCTGTTGACCAAGTTTGATGATGACTGCAAACTGGAAACTTGTTATCTTCTCATCCATTGATACAAAACAACTCCAAAAAGGGCTGGAATATGCACATACATGATTTGTGAACAAGGGTCTCAAACTGAATGAAAACAAGAGCAGCATAGCAACTTTTGGCAGGAAAGTCACTCCCACCTTATATGTTATAAATAATACTCCTCTTTAGACAGAAGTGGTCATAACAGACCTGGGGACTTATGTGGGTAACTCTCTCTCATTCCATCATTATATTTTCCCCATAGTAAGGAAATCCTTCTATCTGACCCAGCTGATTTCCAAAGTCAATATCCAAATATGTTATCCAACCACTGCACTCTTCTCTTATCAGACCCATCATTGAATACAGTGCCCCCTTTTGTATGTACAAATCCAAACATATCACTCAATTGGAGAGGCCTCAAAGTTTTCTAAACTAAGAAAAATTAAAGCCTGTACATCTTTCAACTACGCAGACAGATTAGCACACCTCTCCTTGTACTCAGTAGCCTACAAGTTGCTGTGAGGTGACTCGAGTCTTGCTTTTCTAGGCAAGAAAGACCCTGTCCTATAAGACCTCCTATTTCTTTGCAAAAGCCCACACTAAGGACCTAAATCTACATGAACAAATAAACAAGACTTGCTGAAGAGGTAGGGTCTTAACTCAACATTTAGCCTATGGAATAACTTACCACTACAGGTCAAACTTAGGCTACTTTGAGGACTAGTATTGACAACTGGATGGGTAGATACAAATTTACACCAGTGTTATCATGTACAGTCCTGCTGGATTTGGGAGGTGGGCTTGAAAATTGTCTGCCTAAAGGTGTATGTGGCTAGGCATGTTATGGTTCCTGTGATTACTTCTCGATGCAAATGCTTCCATACGCAATATCCTAAACTTTCTAGACTTTGTTGCATACTTGGCAACCTTAGAGATATGCCCCATTGTTCTTTTGTAATCTACCTTCCAATTCTCTTTTCTTCAATCTTGTTTAACCTCCTCTGGTTGATTCCAATAGTTATATTGCAATATTTTATATGCCCTTTTAATTACCCTTTTTTAACAGCAACTTCTGTTCTAGGCTAAACTAAAAACGGGTCTTTCACTTAAAAGCCATATATCCATTATCTTTGCATATACTCTGTTATCAATCTCTGTTTGATAAGGAAAGTAATGTCTAACCTGCAGTCCAAACTCCTGTTTAGCCTCATCATACTGTATTAGCTTAGCTCCCTCGTTAATTGCTTCCATTACTGTCATTCATTTCCTAAGCTCCTCCAGTAAATTCCAGCTCTTATTGCCTATCTATAAAACCTTACTAACAGAAATCCTGTTGGTAAAAATCTCCTTTCCCATTTCTGCATAGTCTTAGTTCCTGCTTTATGAATACAACAGTATGTATGGTTGTTACTACTTTCTTAAGAAGCTGCATACCAACATACAAAATCCTAGTCTCTATCTAGTTCTACTGTGCTAATAAAAATATGAGCTAAATTGAGATTTTATACTGTTTTTGACTCACCAGTTCCAGTATTAATTTCTCAGAAACTGGAAAGTGGAACGAATATGCTCTGATCATTTGTAGGCAAACCATTTTTGTGAAATATAGTTTCTATCCAGTCTAGCCTAGTTACTGTACCTTGGGGAATAATATGTAAATTCCATTTGATTCCTGCAACTGAATTTACATCTTCTATACCAATTTTTTCATATAATTCTTCAGAAATCCACTCTCTTATCTACTCTCTTTTATTATATACTTTCTTCTAGGTCCACTGATGTAGCTTTTTCATTGTAAATGAGGTTCCAGACCCACCCATAAATAATATTCCCTGCTGAAAGCTTATTATGTCACCCAAAACTCTCCTAAGCTCCATAACAGTAGTTGTAGGTGGGTACACATACACACCATCATAATCCTCCTCCCTTGACAATACTCCCTCACTGCAACAAATTACAATTACTGTCCTTTTTTCCTTTTCTATCATTACTGGGACCCATTTTGGAATCATTTTCACTATTTCTCTTTTCCTATGGCTCTGATAGTCTACAACCCCAAAACCTTTCCTCGTCAAAGTCATTTAATCCTTTCTACCCAAATACATCTTTTGTAACACTATATGCACTCTACACTTCTTAATACACTCTATATTTTGTCTATGCCTGCAACTCTACTTCCAGTCCACATTAATACAGACTCAGCAGTCATTCTAATAAAAGGTTAGTAGTCTCACATAGTATACATGACAATTCTTTTGAATATATGTCACCATCTTACATGCACACACTAATGACTGGCGGGCTTGTACATAGATGCTTCTTTTCCTCTCCATTTGCACAAATGTTATATTTTCCACAGACTTTTCACTTCAATAAAACACTCAAGGAACAAAAATAATTTTAACTGCAAAGAAAACTATATACACTTTAGAAAAATGAAGTCAACCCCTCCAGTGTGCAAATTTCACAAACTGACAGCCGACACCCACAAGTATTGTCTACTATAAAGTTAAAGTTAACCATTCTAATGTTGAAGCCTGAGTTCCCACTTACACAGACAGATATCCATTTTAACTCAGTTACCCTTTCCCAGATGTAAAAACTACCATATACTTTCAGTAAACATTAACAATTAGCGTTAAGAAAAAAATATACTGACTACTCTTAAATAACTAAATTAGGCACTATTATATATAGTGCATTAAAGTACAATGTCTGCTGGGAAAGCGATTACCTGCATAACTATTCATATCCTGCAGTTTTAAATTTAATTTTATACTTTACTTTTTATTTTCAATGAACTGCTTGCTGATATCCCTTTAAAAGGTAATTACATTGTGCCTCACAAATTTCACTTAGAACACATTATTTCACTGAATTGTTTAGCGATATTCCTTTAAAAGCTTAATTACACTGTACCTTATAGATTTCACTCAGAATGCACTGTTCAGACCTCTCATAATTAATGCCTGCACTTGCAGTATGCATGTCTTCAGTTAAAAGCCGGTACTAATGGGAAACCCCTCAACTTGTAATTTTGAAATACTAGAAAGACCTCTTGTATCAGAGGCAACATGAGATATATGCAAATTACCCTTTAAGGATATCAGGTGTTTCACCTAAATGATAATTTTAAATGTCCATGACTTTTTCTTTTACTTTTAAGTCTATTTATGGACAATTTCAGGCCAATAAAGCCAAACCCTCTAGTTCTGGATATGCATATTTCTGCCTTCTTATGGCATCATCAGTACAGCAGAAGAGGAATGTTTGACTTTTGGAAACACAGGGTTGTTGTACCCAACTGATATCCATAAACACTAGGGTATCTACAATTTAACACAATCAACAAACCAAGTATTTTTTATCCAACAATTCTTACAGAACTCCAGTTCTTCCATGTTATTCTCTAATTTTACTTTGTTGCTGTTCTTACTAATCATCTCAGTCTCCCTGCACCAGTCTCTGACTTGTGTTCAATGTGATCCTGGGCTTTTTTTGCCACTCAAGCATTTTCTTTTGACAATGGAAAATGTTTCACTGGCAGAGTCTATCTATGGCTTTCTTACTGTCAGAACATTGATAAACTGTCTCTCCTTCAACCTGCTGGCTCACTCTTTCCAGGCTAAACATTTCTGTTTTCTACACAGACTGTTCTCATTCCAAAAACATCTTACATCCACCAGAAAAAAATATTCTGAAGACAGCTGGATACAGAACACTGAATCTCCCCCACCTGCCTCTCAACATCACTTAACTGCAGGGATAACCATGCCTCTCTTCTGCCTAGTGCACACTGAATAATCATTTTCCACAAACACTCTAATGACCCAACTTTTTAATGCTTTTCCTTCTGCCACAGGTCTGTTTTCTGATAGCCAAATTTGGAGCAAGCAAAAATGTGCCCGCTCAGTCAACAAATCCTACTGTGGAACATCAGTCCAGTGCTGACTTCCAGGTCAATGTTACTGCACAGGGGTCGATGTTCTCCAGTTTTAGGAGTGACTCAAGTGAGTGCATTTTGAGATTTTTGAGTAGCATTACCCTCAGGTTGCGTTTGTTTGCAGTCGTTATGGTGGTAATTTTGTCTTCAGGGCATTGCCTAAAAAAGGCACTATAGGGATGGCAAGAGCCTTTGCCAGTATTCATGCATGCCATCTCTGGCAAAGCATCAATGTCTGTCGGTCATGTCATCCCAGGCAGACATATACTGGATCCCCTTTGAATGACACCAGAAACTTAGCCAATTGATGAAGTCAGTCGTTTTCTGCTTGTACAGTCGTATCATTCTAGGCAATGGTAGTATGCTACTCAGGGCTAGGGACATACCTGCCTGGGCTACAAGATCTGAGAGCTCCTCCATCTCTCTTTTCATGTAGTCCAGCGAGGTACATCTTAGGTCATTCACACCAAAATGGACAATGACCGAGTCATACTTGTACTTGTTGTAGAGTGACCCAAGTGCATGCGTTATGTGGCGAAACAGGCAGCTGACTAACTTTCTCCTTATTTATCCTAGTGAGTGGGATGTCAGTGTGCCTTACTATAGCGTCACCAATGACTAATGTATTGGGTAGACTGTTTTGCCGTAGGGGCTTAGGTTGAGTGGCACATTGTTTATGTGGGCAATGTGCCTTGGGGGTTGTATTTGGGTGAGATGGTTGCTTGTGTTTTTGCCTCGGAGGTCTTGGCTGTTTGGGCAGATTTTTATTGAGAACCTCTGCAAAAGTGGGTGTATGTTTTGTGTTACTATGTGAGAGGTGTGGTGGTGTGTGATCCGGTGAGCTGTGTGTTCTATGAGGTGTGGAGTGTGTGTTAACATTCTCCTCTTGACTGGCTAGCTCAGTCTTTGTTTGAGAGAGTGTAGCTTCCAGTTTGGTTATGTATGTGCATCTCTTACAAGTGGATGTGTTAGTAAGTAGGAGGAGAGGGTTGTCTGTGTACATGAGGCAGTTGCTACATTGACTCAGGATGCCCAGATTCACCAGGCTAATAGGAGAAAGTGTAGGGTACTGACCTTTAGACATGCCTGGATAGGTGCTTAGTATTTAAGTACTGTAGCTGTTATGCAAGTACTGTAGTACTGTAGCTGTTATGCTTCTTTACAAGTACTGAAGCTGTTTTTGTTAGTGCTATTAGCAGTTTCCTATTTATCCATTTACATTTTTTATTTCTCTCATTACACTACCAGCTTCCTTTAATAATCTGCGTAAATAACCTGATACTTTTCCCCTGTAAAAATATCTTTGCTTATGTAACAGTCCTTGTAATTTTTTTTCTTGATTTTCTTTCATATAATTCTTTTTCTTTGTCAAAATACTTTTTCATTCTGTACTAAATATTCCAGTACATCATTATATGTTCTTTTATATTTTTCTTTCTGTACTTTTCTTAGATCATATTGCCACTGTAAAAACTTCTTTTATATATTTCCTTAAATATCATCCACAATTCATATCCAATTTTTATAAAACGTTAACACAGTAATATGATCTTTCCATAACTGTATCATTAATGTTTTTCTTCTTCATTCCATGCTTTTTCATTTATCCCTTTTATTCCTTCGCTTATTTTGATATATTAATTGCTTTCCTTTATCCCTAGCTATATTGCAAAATGATTAGAAAGTCCTGTTTTAACTACCTCCCCTTCTCCCACAAGTAAACCTTCTGATACTATAAAATAATTAATATCAGTTATATATGTGCCCTTTTTGTATGTTCATGAATTTTTGTCACAAAGTTTTAACTGACCACATTTTATAACTTCTAAGATTTTTCTTATATCATTTCCTTTCTTTTTACACTTGCCTTTTAAATCATAATTCAGGTCTTCTGTTATTATAATCATGTTTATCACTGCATTCTCTAAAATCTGATGAACTAACTTTCCCTTTCTTTACAATTAATAAAGCATATAATGTTATAATTCAGTATACTTGTTTTTTTTCCATTTTAAATCTACAATGGCTAATCTTCTCATTTTTGCTAAAGTTGCATCAACTGTCTAATATAATTACATCTACATCACATCTATTACATGACTCCAAAATCATCTTCTTACTATATTCTTAATACTATTCTCATTTACAGAAAACACACAAAATTTTCATTTTTCCCTTTCTCTTAGATTCATGGTTCATAAGTCCATAGCTAATTACTAGGCTAGATTTCTTAATAAGCCATTCCATCCCAAAGGTGAGAATCAAACACTGCACCTTGTGTCTGTGGGTCATACACCTTAACCATTATACCAGCACCCAATCATTAGCTGTCTATATTATTTTTCATCCATTTCCTTTCTTTTTTCTCTTATACTTATCCCTTTAAATTTTCTTTTTTTTACCCTTTTGCCATTATAATTAATTTTTTCTTTTACTATCTCCCAATTCATGTCATCACCTTTTTTTTTCTAAATACCTTCATTGAATTATTACTTGTGACATAGGCAAATTTACATTCCTACAACAGTAATCACACTATAATTATCATAAACATTTTACTTCACATATATTGCTATATATTGTATAACATATCAATTATTTCAGAACCTTCTTCTGTGTTCTCTATTATTTTTCTTCTATTTCTGCTACTTCTAAAATTTGTTTTATTTGTTTTTTTCTTTTTCTTTTTTCTTATTTTCATTTTTACACTCTATCCATAAATGTCCAATTTTGGTACATTTTTAACATTTCAGTTCACATTTTTTGCATCCTGTTCCATTTCCCAACAAATAGAACATTTTCTTTTCTCACAGTTATCAAATACCCCTCTTTTCAACAAAAAAACAACAAAAAACATGTTTTGGGTTGTCCACAGTTATTTTAGGACACCCCTATTCCCCTCCACATTTATCATGCTTGGTATATGTATAATTTTTGTCTCTTTATATTTTTAACACAGTATTACAATCCCAGCCACCAGTGCATAAACCCCCCTTGTCATAATTTTTTGTAATTTCCAGTACTTCTTTACATAAAGTTTGGGCAGATTTTTATTGAGAACCTTTGCGAAAGTGGGTGTATCCATTTTATTTTCAATAAAATTAATGCAGTCTTTTTCTTCCAGCTTCCCTGGTATAGAAAACAATCTCAATTTTTCTTTGCATACTCTCTCTTCTACCTCTATTTATTTAAACATTTATTTAGAACTCTTGACTTGGCCGGTCTTTCCTTCATTTCAATCTCTGACATATGCACTTTTATCAGCTCATCCAAATAAGTACTTTTAAAGCTTCTTCTATTTTTCCAGTCTTTTGTCATTTGACTTTGCACATGGCTCCAGTGTCTCAGTTATTTTAAAAACATGTAAGTGCTCTTGATTTATGTTTTCCTCTAAATTACTGAAAGCTATCTGATGTACTCAAGAAAAAATATTATTGATGAATATTTGCAAGGCTCTTAATAGCCAGAAAGTTTTCTTCTTTTTCTGTTGACTTTCAGTAATCTTTTCCAAATGTCTTATTTGCTGGCATGCAGGCAGTGTAATTACTAGCCAGTAAATGAATTATAACTGAAATCGATAATTTTTACTAGATTTTAACAATTTCTCAGTTTTCACACTAGAACAACTCTGATCAACATGTATTCTGTCTTCAAATCCTCACTATTTCTGATTGAAATTAGTGCCTTTTTATCTATATATTAGAAATCACTTTAGTACATGTTTATCCATTTTCCTACCTTTTGTTTAGCATGTGACTGTTTGCTTTTCATCTACTGATAAGGTGCTTTGTGTAATAAACGTTGAAGTGAAAGAAGCAATTGATTTTTCATTCCAAAGGCATGGCATGCTGAATCCCTACAACTATGCCATAGCAAGAGACACTACAAGCTAGTAACTCTGGAAACGCTTGATCATAATGACCAACTTAAAGCAAGTGAGCATTTCTTTGCATATTCCGTGCTCAAGTAATTTCACATAGGTTCATACTAGGCTATATGCCCTAGGGCTTTTATAAGCCTAGCCAGAGTGTGTTTGGCTTTCGCCACCCATTTTAAATTAATTTTGCTATGCCCTTTTTCGAGGTTAGTATACTGTGCCTCTGTCTAATAGTGAAACAGAAGTGATACCCGGGGTAAACCTACGATCTCCCATCCACTCATCAAGATTCCTCTTGAAGAGAAGTCAATGAGGGACTCTGCCTAACTTGGACTGGGATTTTATTCCAGAGTGAGGGGAGCCTCTGGGTTATGAATCTGTCCCTCCAGCATGTCCTATTTATTTCAGTGCTGAGGTTCAAGTCTCTCGAGCACGTAGCTCGATGGGATTTGGATTTTCTGAGGTGCAGCATGTCCATTAATTCCGGGTTGGACATGGCTTTATACGTCAGGCACAGATCGCCTCTGAGCAGGCGGTATGCCGCTGAGTAGAGCTGGAGTTTCTTTAACCGGGCAGCATATGGCATCTGTTTGAGCCCTATGATCCTCTTGGTGAGGTACTTTTGGGGTCTTTCCAGTTGCTGCAGGTGTCTGGTAAGGTACATCCCAAAAGGGGCATTGTACTCAATTATGGGCCTGATGAGGGATGAGTAAAGAGGCACGATGACCTCCCCTGATCTAGATGTGAATCCCTTCATGATTAGGTGGGTTATAACATAACACATTACCTTTCACAGCAGCATATACAGTGCTGCTGACACTGTACTGTTTCGTCATGTAACCCCGTCCGTCTTGTCAAAAAACCTCAAAGATGGCCATCGCCTTACCAGCTAAAGGGTGTGTCCCCTTTTTCCAGAATATATGCCAAAACTCAATCTGCAGCTTAACAATATTTTTATCAGCACTTGAGTCTATAATCTTGTAAAATTGCAACATGTTATTTAATATAATGCTGACTCTCTCTCTTTTCAGTAATCAGCAAATCATCCAAGTACACATGTTTACATTGTTCTCTGACAGCAGATGGCACAGAGCTTACATCAAATGGTAAACTACTATACACAAACATCTATGTATTTTAATTGTTATACACTTTTTAAAATCAACAGCTATTAGCAATGGCTACATTTATTTTTGAAAAATACAGCTGCATTACTCAGCATAGCCATCAGCACTTACACTTAAGATTTCAATGTCAAAGTGTCTGCAGCCTATTCAGTCATTAAATTCATAATCACCACAAATACAAACTGAATTACATCTTTTTACACAATAAACAAGTGGCGCTCCCCATTTTTCTTTAATTCTTAGACAAACCCAAGCTGAGTAAGACTGCCCATCATATCCCCTCCATTTGTGCCACCTTACAAAACCTTGCATCAATCTTTAAAAAAACAAACAAGTCAATACCACTTTCAGTCCCCTCTTACAGCAATTCGGTATTTTATGTCTCACAAGAGTGGAACACAGAAAAAAATGGTAATCTGTAACCAGTTTGTGCTCAGTAATGAAGTGGTTCCGAGTGCCACAGGCAAACCTAGATCACTACTAATTTTCACTTTTTGTACTATGAAGACCTGCACCTTTTCACTAAGACTCCCTATCAGTTAATTCCTGTCAGACTAAGCCTTCACCCATCAATCCTCTCTCAGAAGCTAAAGTTATGATCTACCGACCAAACATAAGGAAAGACTATAAAGTGCTTTATCCCTCTAGTCACATTCTCTGATGTTTAACACTGAGAGAGAGGAAGAGATCCAGACAAATTGTTCTTCAGAGAAAAAAGTTTGGGTTGTTTTTATAACCCACAAGTCCTTCAGTGCACCTTTAAAAATGTTCAGGCTAACAGGTATAAACAACTACTTATATACCTTCAGGAAGTTAATAAAATATATTAATTTATTTACTGACTGACATTTGATTACTGGGACAGTTTGGATGGGTAGAAGCCCATTTTCAGCAGAGGCTGGGGGAGAAAAGCTCCAAACTATTATAAAATATTTTAAGAACAACAATTTTACAATATTCAAAAATAAAACAAAAGCATCTGCAGTTTAAATAGTTATAACAAATTACACACAATACAAAAACATTGTTTAAGAATCAATACAAGTTATATGACAATCATTTAATATTTACAGACATTTTAGATTAAAGGTAAGTCAAACTAATACAAACAGAAATTTACAAACAGGAATTGCAATATGAAGTGAAGAGAAAACAGGCTTATGGTACATTTAAAGACAAAGTCAGGGAAGAGAACTGGACAGAAGTAAGGAAGTGAGTAAAGAAAGGAGAGTAAGAAGCTATAAGGAATGAAAAGGTACTCATTCACATTTAGGGATATATTTTATCCTGGTTTTGATTTAGAACAGAGCCAGATTTTAGCTAGGACGTCTTTCAGAGTGGTTTTGAAAGATGGGAGGGCACTGACCTGATGGATAAAGGTAAGGAGTTCCAGGCCTTAGCAACCTTGTACGAGTACAAACAATGCCCAGCAGATCTGATATGTTTGTAGATAGGAGTTTTTGGTCACTGGATTGCAAAGGCTGACTAGGGACATAGTTGTGCAGAATGTTTTTTAGTGCTGGACAGGCAGAAGGATACTGGATAATTTCATAGGTGGTAGGAAACGGTGTACATGTTAGTTGTTGTGGCAGTTCTAACCAATTTAGGTGTTTTATACAGTGGTGGGTTCTGAAAGGGATACTTACTGCAAATTTAGCAGCTTTGTTATAGCATTGTTCAAGTTTTAATTTTTGGGAAGCCTGGAGGTTAGTGAGGATGGAAGCACCATATGGAAGCGTAGGGAGGAGATAAGTAGTGTTGTTCTAAACACTACTTTTTAAGTACTGGATTTCATCAGAGATTGATACTGAAGCTTGGTATCCAGGAAGGATTAACGATATTTCAGTTATCTTCTTACTATTTCTTTGGAGTTTTTACAGGATGTCAGGAAGATGCTGCTGTCTATCATTTTGCTGTCTATAAAGAAAGTAATCAAAAAAGCAGAAAACTGACTCCCTCCCTTCACTTTGGTTAGCCATTTACCAGACATAAATGGTTTTGGTAAACCTCCTTGATCCTCAGCCCATCAATGGGTGACTGCCCTAGGTTTTATACAGCAATGCTTTATTTTCAAATGCACTTTTTAACTTTTTTTTTTAAAAGAGTAGTGACTTAAGAGGACAGTATTCAGAAATACTGAGTACTTAGTGAACCTCATTTTTTAAATGAGTCACAGATCAATACAATATGGCTTATGTGGGTAGAGATTCTTCTTCAAATAAATGTTTTGTCACTTAAAAGCAAAAATATTTATTTAACAAACATAGCAAGCCATATTATGCTAAACTATGAAAGAATAACAAAAAAAAAAGCTCACATTATTTAGCGCTTCCCTAAATGATTTCTGTATACCAGCCACAGATTTCTATAACTCATTACTTATAGTAACCTAAACCTTAACGATATTTAAGTTAGTGGATCTTGCCTTTGTTCCCTTTTCCAAGATACAAGTTTATTAAAGCCTTAATAAACTATGCAAACAAAAGCAGTTTTCTAAACATGGTTCACTTCAAAGCCCAAACTATTTGAAAATAAATACTGAATATCATACATCTCAACTGTTCAGGCCTGATTTACTCCTGCACCAGATGTCCCTAATTTTGCAGGTATGTCCTTATTTTCAGGCTTGATTTACCCTTTCACTCAGTTTTCTGAATCACCCTCATCACATGTAATTTTTGAAGCTGCTTACTACATAGAAAACCACGCATCATAATTTTAGAAGTTGCCTACTAACAAAAAAACATGCATCCTAACTAACATACTAGTGACAATAGTCAATTGAACATATGGGAAAAACAGATAAGCGCAGGTGCTGTAAAACAGAACTGGAAACAATCACACATGCTGTTGCTGGGCGTGATACACTAATGGCAAAGGATCTGTATACTGAAAGGCATAACAATGTGGCAAGACTATTGCAAAGGAGATTGTGCAAACATTACAACACTGAAGTAGCTGAGAAGCAATAGAAACATGAAGAAGAAAGCATTATAGGGAATGATGAAGTTTATATCAGATGGGATTTCCCATTAGTAACAGTTCAAAAAATAGATGCGAGAAAACCAGATATAGTAGTCCCTGAAAAGAAAAGAAAACTAGCACTGATCATTGAAACTGCTACACCCAATCATATGTAGAGAGATACACAAAATCATAAAATACCAGGATATGCAGTCAGAAATGAGGGCAATGTGGAAGAAGGATATCCAGACAGTTCATAGTAGCAGGAGCAATGGGGTCTCATAAAAAATAATTTACAGTCTTATTTAGATACACTAATGATACATGTAACTCCATATGAATTGCAGGAGGAGTCAGATCTGGGCATATTGTGAGTGCTGCAAACAGCACTATTCGCTAACGTCAAAGATTGAAACAATACTAATTTCACAAACTTTAATCATACTTTCACTTAGGAATGGGGTCCACCATTCCCATCATGGTATTACAAACCTAAAAGACATCCACTTAAACATCATGTTTATAAAACAACACGCAGCCTTTCCAGGCTCCCAGAAATGTTCATTACTACCCTACATCTATTAACTGGAACATTCTAAAAATCCTCCCCTTAGATGACGCTGTACATAAATTCAATAGACCTTTCCTGAGGATCCTAAAACAGCCTTGCACCTCCTAGACGGAAGAGAATAAAAACAAATAATGCACTTTGGCTATCCAAGAAGAGAAGAGTGTTAATAGAGGATAGAGAAAAAGCATGGAAAGAATGGCAAAAATATAAATCACCTCAATATCTTGAACACTTCAGAATGCTTCTCAATCATACTAAAAGGCAAATTAATGAAGACAAAACCTACTATAATAACTTTCAGAATAATAATAAACATAACCCTAAAAAAATTCTGGACAACCATTAAAGAAATCATGCGTCCCAGATATATATTCAACCCTAACACCTCTCCCAACAACTCACTATTCGAAACCACAATGCAGTTCAACTCTTATTTCATTGAAAATATAGCATCTCTAACTAAGAACTCCCCAACATCTAATCCTAACCCTGCCAGGTAGCCACATATCACCACATCCATTTTCACCTTCAAACCTGTTCCCACATTCGATATAAAATTATTCTTACACAAACTCAAACATGCTCTTCAGCTGATGACCTTCCAAGCGAGTACCTTAAAATAGTATCTGAAAGAAATACTACCCTGTCTCAAAAACCTTATAAACAGATCAGTTCAGGAATCCCACATTCCCTATCTCTCTGGAAAGTCACATATTATCCCTCTGCAAAAAGAAAATATGACATTACTAACTTTAGCTCTATACCAATCTTATTTCCCTCTCCAAAATATTTAAAAAATGTATTCAAAAACAATTGCAAAACTATCTCCTGAAGAAAGAAGGTACAGTTGTGTGAAATCTTGGCATAAAAGTAGATGTACTTCTCTTCACTGTTGCAGTATTTTTCACTGTAGAGATCTCCTGCCAAGGCTAGCTCAATGTCCGGCCAGTGTACCAAAGCTTTTAGATCTTGTATGCACCATATGTCACATGTATGTTTCTTGTAGGGCATAAAGGTGACGCAGGGATGCAGTTACACAGAACAGTCTCCAAAGGACAAAAGAGGCTATGCACAGCCAAAAGGAGAAAATGCAGATGTAATAGGGGACCCTCGGCCAGGAGGGTAACCAAATCAAAGCCCAAAAGAAGGATGGAGGGAGGAACTGAATACTGCAACTGTGAAGAGAAGGACATCTACTGTTATACTAAGATTTTACACAACTGTGCTATGTCCTTCTGTATCACTGTTGAAATGTTCTTCACCTTAGGGAGAGTACAAAAGCTCAAGAAAAGGATTGGGAGGTGGAAGGCTGGAAAGAGCCATCAACAAACCCATGCAGAATGGCTCAAGCAAAACCTGCTCTGGCCCTAGAAACCATATCCAATTTATAATGCTTAGTAAAGGTATGCACTGAAGATCAAGCAGCAGCTTCAAGGATGGAATTGTTGTCCATCCAAACCCTTGAAGAAAGCACAAGAAGAGGCAACAGCCCTAGTGGAATGATCTCTAACAGTAGTAGACAGATACTTGCCATGAAAAACAAAAGGAAGTGACCTTAGATATCCAGGACATGGGTGTGCTTAGAAACAGCCACACCCAATATATTGGGATGAAAAGAAACAAAAAGGTGGTCATAATTATGAATGGTCTTAGCTTTATCCAAATAATACCTGAGCTGTCTGTGCAAATCCAAGTTATGCAGGACCCTCGCTCTAGCAGACTGAGAAGGAAAAAAGGAAGAAAGTTGTGCTGCCTCATTCAACGACAACTCATCAACAACCTTGGGCATAGAAGGATTAGTATGGAGGGACACCATTTTCTTGTGAAAAAAAACATGAATAGCCATAAGTGCCTGAAGCTCAGAAACCCTCTAAGCAGAACTAAGAACAAGCAATAAGACAGTCGAAGTACACTGCTGCAGAGAAGGCAAAACTGCAGGCTGAAAAGGAAGCTTGGTCAATATTTTCAAAAGAAAATTAAGGTTCCAAGGAGGAGGAATAAGCTTCCTTGGGAGCCTAAGATGCAGGACACCTTTAAGCAACCGTTTGACCTCAAAATGAGAAGCCAAAGGAGGATTCAAGGACAGACAGGCAGAAACAGTTGACAACTGTGCCTTTACAGAAGAACAGGCCAAGCAAGACTGCAGCAACTCACACAAATAGGAGAAAACCAGAAAGACTCAATGAAAAAAGGGTCCTGGCTATAAACATGGCCCCAGACATAAAATCATTTCCATTGGACATATAAAAGGTTTTCTTGCTCCTGTAAAACCCTGATCATGTCCTCAGAAAAGAGGTGTCTAAAAGGGATCAAAAACCCTATCATCCACAATGTCAGTTGAAGAGTGAACAAGCAAGGATGGATGAATAACCCCTTGTCCTGAGTGGGGAGGTCCAACCAGTGAGGTAACGTGTTGTGATAGCCTCTGGCCAGATGCATTAAGGGGGACCAGTGCTGTCTCAGCCAAAAAGGAGTCACTAGCAAGATTTTTGGGGAGTCCAGCTGAATCTTCTGCAGGACTCTTAGAAGTAGAGGAAAGGGCGGGAAGGTATTGAAAAACATCCCCTTCCAAGGAAAAGAAAAGATGTCTGTCTTCAACTCCAGATGGGATGGAACCCTAGAATAGAACAGTATGAGCTTTCTCTTCAGAGGGGAGGCAGAAAGATCTACCGGAGTAATACCCCACTGTTGGACTATGTCCAGAAACACATCTCTGTGAAGCATCCATTTGTGAGCCTGTGTTTTGGACCTGCTGAAGGAGCCTGCTCCAAGATTGTGCTCTGAAGGAATATACACTGCCTGAAGAGTTACCTAATTGATAGCCAGATTCCCAGGCCTGAATAGCCAGCCTGCAAAGATGATAAGACTTTGTGCCCCCCTCTGCTTGTTGAAATACCACATCACTGTGGTCTTATCTGTGTAAACCTTCAGGTGGCCTGAAGAGAACAAGGGGTGAAAAGCCTAAAGGGCTAAAATAAGAGCTCTCATCTCTTTGATGTTGATATGGTCAAATACCTGATGGGGGGCAGAGACCTTGAACTTTGAGGTGACCACAGAAAGCACCCCCACCCCATGTCTGAGGTGTTGGTGAACAGTTCTTGAAAAGGAGCCAGAGGCTGAAAGGGCAGGCCTGGTTTGAGAATAAGTTGCTGAACCCACCACCCAAATCCCCACTTGAGACAAGGAGGGGGAGACTCTGAAATCCAGAGGGTGGCAATGCTGAAGCCAAACTGACTCGAGGTACTATTGAAGCTTCTGCATATGCAGTCTGGCAAGAGGAAGCATTGGAATAGAAGAAGCCATGAATCCTCGGGCCTGAAGAAACTCTCTGGCTGGAATAGGAGACAGAGGAAGAAAAGACTGAAAGAATGCTGTCAAGGACAAAATCTTTGTAGGTGGAAGAGAAGCAAACATTGGTGTTGTCTGAATCCTGCAGCCCAGATACACATGCTCCTGAGAGGGAGTCAGGGCAGAATTTTGGAAGTTGACAGTGAACTCCAGACTTTAAAGGAGAGATATGAACCCCAGAGCCTGTAACAGACAAAGTACAGTTGTGTACACTTACCATAAATGCAGATGTTCAAGTGTATTTACTGTTGCAGTCATTACATTGGGGTAATCTGCTGGCAGGTTGCCCTCAGTCAGCTTGATTAACAAGGTCTTGGGTCCTGCATCAGTTGCTGTCCCTTCTTCCTTGACGTCAAGTCGTCAGGGGTATAAAACATGCAGCCTTAGTCTTGCATATGGAATTAGAAGAATGCAGGAGGCCATGAACCCCAAGGCCTGCAGAATTTGTCTTGCAGACAGCTGGGTTTTTGTGGCCACCTGCTTGAAGTAAGTCATCAACTGAATTTGCTTTTCTGGCATAAAGTAAGTCATCTGGGCAGTTGTATTCAAGCTTGCACCCAGGAATGTAATTTTTTGAGAGGGTACCAGTTGGGATTTCTTTTCGTTTATGGCGTACCCTAGACAAGTTAGAACCCTTTTTACAAACGCCAGATGCTTTAGAAGAGTGTCCTTGTTTTCTGCCTGAATTAGACAATCGTCAAGGTATGGATAGATTTGAACAATTCTTTGCCTGCAAAATGTAATTACTGGAGCCAGGCACTTTGTGAAGACCCTGGGCGCAGTAGATAAGCCAAAGGGCAGTGCAGAGAACTGGTAATGCAAGTAGCCTGCTTTGAAGCGGAGGTATCTTCTGCAAGATTCCCTGACTGGGATATGCAGGTAAGCCTCTTTTAAGTCTAGAGTTACCAACCAGGCATCTTTGCCTAGCATAGGTAGTAACTGTTGAAGAGTCAGCATCTTGAATTTTGGAATGTCCAGAAATGTATTTAGAATGGATAAGTCCAGAATTGGACACCATGATTTGTCTTTTCTGGGTACCAGGAAAGGTCTTGAACAGAAACCTTGTCCTTTTTCCTCTTCTGGTACTGGTTGAATAGCCCCCTTATTCATGAGGGACAGAACTTGTTTCTGGGCCTCTGCCCACTGATTTGGAGGCAGATCTGGTCATCCATTTGGGATTGGCAACGTGTGGAAATGAAACCTGTATCCCTGGGATACTATATTTAAAACCCATTTGTCCTGGGTAATCAGTTGCCAGTTTCGTGCATGAAGTGCCAGTTTTCCCCCCAAAGGGGCGGTCAAAAGGTAAGTGCTTGGTGATTGCAGTGGAAGGTCATTGAGACTGTTTACCATAGGGTGGTGCCTTGCTGCTTCCAGGTTTGGAGGTGGAGGCACCCCATTGTTTTGTTCTAAAAGTTCCTTGTGACTGAAACCTGGAGACCTTGGAATGTCTGAATATGACTTGAGCGGCTCTCGTGGGAATTGGAAAGGACCAGTTCTTAGTAGGCCAGTGCCTACTAAATCTGGGTGGCTGCACTTGTAAGAAATCTTTCACAGCTTGCATAGAATTAGCTTTATCTTCCATCTTTTTCAAAACTTCTTCAGCCTTATTACCAAAGAGACTGTCCTGTTGCAAAGGAGCATCCAACAATTTTGCTTTAACATGGTCAGGCAGATTTTGCTCCTTGAGCCAAGCATGCCTTCTTATCACAGATCCAGTTACAGCAGCCTTGCAAGAGGCCTCCAATGAATCAAAACCACTTTGCAAAGTATGTTTTCCAACTTGTTCAGCTGAATGTAATAAATCCTGCAACTTTATTTTCTACACAGTCAGAGATAGAGGCAAATATCTCACAAGAACTATATGAGTTCTTTGATTGCCCTAAACCTATGTTTCCATACATCAGCGGACTCCCCAAAATTCACAAGGATCCAGTTGACCCACCCCTACGTCCCATAGTTTCTGGTAGAGGGTGGGTAACTGAACCTGTTTCCATGTACGTGGAGAATTAATTAAAGAAGGCCCTGCCACTAGCAGGAAATGTATTGAAGGACTCAGGAGATTTTCTGGAAAAACTCTTTTTAGTTACTAAGGACCTCAAGAAATATGAAGATTTGTTACTAGTGACAATGGACATCAAGAGTTTGTTTATGGTGATTCCGAATGACTATGGTCTACAGGCAATAAGATCTTTCCTAGCAAGGAACAGTATGGAAGTAGAACCAATATGTTCCTTGCTGGAACTTGTATTGGAAAATAACATCTTTATGTATGGGGATTCTTTCTATTTGCAGACATGGGGTGTGGCTATGGGCACCCCATGTGCAAATAGTTACTCTAATTTGGTTCTGGCTGAGTGGGAACATAATGAACTGATACCCAGCACTTGGAAACAATATCTAGTGTACTACGGCCGTTTTGTGGATGATGTATTTATCCTTTGGAGAGGCAGCCCTACACAATTGGACCTTTTTGTCAACTTTATCAACGAGAGCACTGATTTTCTAGAGTTTGTGGTTAAACATTCTTCGAAGACCATAGAATTTCTGGATGTAAAGGTTCATCTGCATCCTGATAGAGGTATCAGTACAGGAATTCATAAAAATGAAACCTGGAGAAATCATTATCTGCATAGGGGGAGTATGCACCCGGGACATATTTTTGACAACATCTTTGACAATCAGATCTTAAGAACCTCAAGATTATGTACTGAGAATGAAGACTTTGTAGCAGAACAGAGAAATATTGGGACACATTTAAGTAAAAGATCCTATAAAAGAAAGAATCTAAGATTGAAGCATGATCCACAGGAATTAAGGAGAGGAAAGGGACGTCCCTACTTCTCTGAACCCACATTGAGTCATCAAGAGAGCCTGGATCTTAAAACTCAATCACAGCAACTTAAATGTTTGTTAACATACACTGCTGACAATAAGCAAGTATGTGAAGTTATTAGAAGTTTTGGCCGGTATTGACAACTGATGACAAAATAAGAGACATTGTAGGTGAACAGCCCAGATTCCTATACAAGAATAAGAAGAATTTGAAACGTCTCATTTGCAACAAAGATGGATTTGAAAGAAATAGGCCCAATTCTAATAGAAAGGGCACTTTCAAGTGCTTAAGATGCAAAGCTTGCAACTCCATTGACAGCTCCAATGTTTTTGTACATCCATACTCCAGGCAACAGTACAATTTTAATGTCTATGCTGATTGTACTAGTTCCCACATCATATACTTAGCGACTTGCTGCCAATGTAGTGCTTTCTATGTTGGCAAAACAGATCAACATCTTAAGGATCGTATCCTCAAACATTTGAGGGAAATCAAACAGAAAGATCCCAATAATGCCTTAGCAGCCCAAGTAGCACAGTATCCTTCTCATTACTTTGTATTTAAGGCCATAGAGGCAGTCTGTCAGACCACAAGAGGAGGTGATGTTCATAATCGCACAGAGCTAAGGGAAACATGCTGGATAATTAATTTAAGAGCAAACAGATCACCAGGCTTGAATACTATTGTGCCATTAAAACCTGCACTTAGGAATAGAAGGAATATGATTAGCAAGTTTACTTGAATGTTGCTTCATTCATATAATGTATTCACATCCATAGCCATTAGTTTTCTCATATACAATCCTATAGTAAAGAGAAGCACTGCCCCTTTAATTACAATGAAGGAAATTATACCTCTCTGCTAGCTGGCCTCCTTTTGGTTTGCAACAAGGGCGTGTCAGAGAACTAAATGAGGAATGGCTGTGATGCCTTATCAATACAAAAGCTGAACAGTCCTTTTTATACGATCTGAGGAAGGCTTATTTGCCGAAAGCGCTTATCGAAAGACTGAGGACTGCTTATTTTATGTTATATTCTTTTTATTATTTTGATTTTACTATTAAGTTTTACTGCTGTGGTGGACATCAGTAGTTTTTTTAGTAGTGTTTGCCTTTTCTCTTCCTCATTGGTGTCCTTCACAGTGTAAGAAAGTTTTTTACCAGTCAGAAATCAATATAATTTTCTGTTTAAGTAAACCCATGACAAGCTGTTGATATTTAAGCACATGAAATTGACAGTTTAAAGCCCTGATTGCCAAGGTTGCAGACGTCTAAACCTTCTTACCCAATCTATGCAGCACCCTGGAATCTCTGTCAGAAGGGGTAGGATTTTTAGCAGTGGAGGCCTTAATGCCCTTGAGACCCTGAGAAATGGTTTCAGGGTCAGTAGTAGGGTTTTTGAAAAGGAATTTGTAGGAGTCAGGAACCCTGTAGTATCTATCTGGCTTACTAGGAGCTGGATGCAGGGAATCAGGAGTCATACTGGATTCTGAGAAAACATCATTAACAATGTCTAGAACAGGAGATATAGCCAAAGGCCTATGCTGAGGAAGAAGAAGAAAATCCCTAAGTCTCTTTTTAGATTCAGAGAAATCCTGACTTTCCCAGTGGAAGTGTTCCCTTACGGTATGTAAAGTTTCTCCAAAAGAGAAATCCTAGGGGGAGAAGCAGAAGGGATGGAATCTTCTGCATCAGAGTCCTCATAAGTAGGTATAGATAAATCCTGTTCAGAAGAAGAATCATAAGAAATAGAAACCTGATCTGAAGATTCATAGTCAGTGCCTTGCCTAGGCCTCTTAGCAGGAGGAGGATGGGTACCCCTGATCAAGGTAATTAAATCTTCAGCCATTTTGATCATTTGTGTTTTAGGCATTGGGGCTTGTACATGTGGCCCAAGCGTCATTTTTTTAGACATAGAAGTAGATTTTGGCTTTAGTTTTGAAGATGGCATCGATTTAATATACAAATCTTTAGGCCTGAAAACACCCGCAGAGGCCAGTGCCTGCTCAGCGGCTCCCGACCCATCTAAGGTAGAGACATCCGTGGGTTCAATACTTAAAGCATCTCTCGGCATACCGGACTCCGAATGGGTCTCAGTAGAGGCCTGCGAATCAAAAGTAGCGGGTATCAGGGGCTGCGAAAGCACCTGACTGAGTACCGGTGAACCGGCGAATGGCTTAGGAGAAACATCATCGGTTTTGGACCTCGACGGTCTGTCTCTTTTTCTTTGCGTTTTTTAGGTATTCCGGTAGTCAGATTGCTAACTGATGACATTTCTGGATAGTTAAATCTTGAGCCAAAATATTTAGAAGCAAAAATATACCGACGTTTAATTGTGCGTCGATTAAATTTAGCACAAAATCGACAGCAAGGCACATTGCGGTTAGGGCCTAGGCAAGGAATACAGTTCAAATGAAAATCCTTATGAGGTATTTGCTTCCCACAAGTAATGCAATTATTAACTTTTATTGACATCGGTAAGGAGCAAGAAAAAGTTTCCCCAACGGGGTACTTAGCTTTTAGTTGAAGACTTCGGTTCTGAAACCCGAAAACGAAAATTTCAGGAGTCGGCCGAGAGGCACTTGCGAACTGCTTCTGCTTTGGGCACCGCGAGACAAGAAATACTGATGTAATGGCGTCAACTGCATGTTTTATACCCCTGATGACCTGACATCATGGAAGAAGGGAAGGCAACTGACGCGGGACCCAAGACTTTGTTAATCAGGCCGACTGGGGGCAACCTGCCAGCAGATTACCCTACTGTAATGACTGCAACAGTGAAACACGAAGAACATCTGGGGAAGGTGCCTGAATCAACATGTTATCTAAAGAAGGAAAAATATGAATACCTAGGAGCCTGCAAAAGACAATCACAGGAGCTAGGCATTTTAGGAATACCCTTGTGGCAGTAGAGAGGCTAAACAGCAAAGCAGAAAAGTGAAAATGAGAGGAAGAAACAGAGAAATGTAAAAACTTCTTGAAGAGAGGATGAATAGGAATATGAAAGTAAGCATCCTTCAGATCCAAAGACACCAGAACAACCTGGGCAGCACCAGAGGAAACGGGGTTTGAATAGAAAACATCCGAAAAGAGGGAATCTTAAGAAAGTTGTTGAGCAAGGAGAGATGCACAATTGGTCTCCAAGTGCCCTCTTTTGAGGAACCAGGAATATTCTGTAGTAAAATCCCTTTCCCACTTGGGAAGGAGCGACAGACAGAATGGTTCCCTGGTCCACCAGGTACCCAGGAACTTCTGAGAAATGAGGAAGCTGCTCTACAGGAGGTTGAGGAGTCCCTGAAAAAAAGAGGGTTAGACTTCCACACCATGAAGTAACCCTAACATCTGATGAACAGAATTCAAGAATCTGAACTGAGTTGCCAGTTTGGAAGATAGAGAGACAGCCAAAAGGATAAGGGAACCTGGATGAGGCTTGACGGGCAAAATGTTAAAGAGAAGCAGGTTTGTCAGAAAAAGAAGGCTTCTGAACCACAGATGACTGAGAAGACTTTGCAGGAGGAGCTCACCTAACACCCTTCCTGCCTTTAGTGGCCTGATAAGGCTGCCTGTGAACAAAAGCAGACCTAGTACGATAGGTCCTCTGGAATATAGGGAATAGGGGACACAAAAATATATTTCAGGTCCTGCAAAGCTTTGCCTTTTTCTTGACAAGATCTTAAACATATCAGCAGCAGCAGTCCCAAAGGGATTCTTATTATCCAAATGGGCATTCAGGAACATGGCCTTCATATCTTCAGGTAATGACTGCAGATGAAGCCAAGACTAACACCTCATGCAGACCCAAAGACAGCAGCTCTGGAAGAGGCATCAGCAGCATCACAGCTGGACTTAACACAGTAGACAGCCTCCTGAGAGGTAGAACCTAAAACAGATTAAGCAGAAGACTTCCTTCAGAAATAACCTGACAGGCCTGGGCAATCAAGGGCACAGCATATACGGTCATGTAGGTCTAGTAATTGATGGCTCTAAAGGCAAACTTAGAAGCAGTATAGACCTATTCAATCTTCTCCATTGCCCTACTATCTGTATCTGAAGGTAGGAGCTTGGAAGAATGCAAAAGCTTAGAAGGCTTCTCAGAGGATACTAACACCACAGCATACTCAGCAGAAGGACCCAATTACGAATTGACAGTCTTCAGGAAACTTACAGAATCAGTCAGGTTTCTGTGGAGCAGAGGGCTGAGAATTAGGAGTCTTGGAGGCAACTATAACATGTCTAACAAAGCAGCCAGCACAGACATACTGCAAAAGGTTTATTTAGGAGTGTCTACCTGAAGTAACTCGTCTTCTTCTGAATATCAGACAGCTGAGAAGAATCCAATGTAAACATACCTCTCAACCTCTTAGAGTAAGAAATCTGGACAAAGCCATAAAAAAGTGGTACAAATAGGGACAATTTTGAAATATTGCTCTTACAAACTTAGAAAGTTGATAGAATGACAGGTATTGCATTAGCATTAATTTTCAGAAAGTTATGAAAACTAAAACCCAAATGTCTGTCATTATTTTCTAACTTCAATCTTTAATGATTTGCCACTAATTTGGCAGAAAGCCACAATTTTATGAAAAACGAATCAAAAATATAAGGCAAAAATCTGGACATTCTGCAAAAATCTGTACAGTGGTGAGGTATGCACTTAAAATATTCCACCATTCTGGCTACTGTATCTCCAAAAGACAACTCCTCCAAAGGAGAATCAGGCCTAATGGACTCCTCTTCATCAGAGCCATAAGCCAAAGGTGATGGCATCTGGAAAGAGCAAGATAAGGACTCTATCAGACTCTGAATCTTCATCTGAGGAATCAGGTTCCCTAGGCCTTTTAGAAGGAGTAGAAGTCCAAGGGAGAGTAGGGACAGAAACCCTATGGGGAGGTTTCAGTGCCATGAAAGCGTTAAACACACCCAAAGTAAACTCCTGCCATTCCCTTTAATGGTCCTTAGGATGCATAAAAGAATGTTTACTCTAATCCCTCCAAGGCCCTCTAAGATAATCAACTGTGGTCCCCCCTTGATGTCCACAGCAGATGCCTGCAAAGCCTCAGAAGACATGCAAAAGGAAGGATCGATGCCAGCCTCCAACGGGGTCGCGACAGAAGAATCCGAAGTCAATTCTGGATGGCCTCCATAGCTATCACCCACTTCTAGAGAGATGTCCGGTGGAGGCTAGACAGGTAAAGAATCAACAAGGTTTTTTGGACTTCCTCTTGCTTAATGGAAGTACCTTGGGGTTAATCCAATCCACCATTGGCAAACTTTTTAAGCCTCTGGTTCTCAAGACAGGTGGGCAGGGAAAACAACTGACTTCTAAAACTCC
Organism: Protopterus annectens; assembly: GCF_019279795.1. Classification (NCBI taxonomy): domain Eukaryota; kingdom Metazoa; phylum Chordata; order Ceratodontiformes; family Protopteridae; genus Protopterus; species Protopterus annectens. Next base: position 956,501,280 of record NC_056729.1, read on the forward strand.
TACGCACAAGCCCCTTACAAATACTACAGGAGGTATAGTTGTGGGATGCAATCAAACAAAAAAGACACTGTTTGTGATGATCCTTATGGAGAATATGCCTCCCACTCTGACATCTTCTCTTCCTGGATGACATGAACTCCAGGTAAGCAAAGGAAAACGACCAAAAGTTAAACAAAAGACCCTGATGGGGCAATTATCTGATGGCTAGGTATTCAGCAAAGCAAAGGGCATTCAGACTGACGAGCACTGATGGCGTTTGGACTTGTGGCAAAGAAGTTCTGGGGAAACTGCATCCGTACATCACCTTTATGCCCTGTGTCCTGTACAGGGAGTATTCGTGTGACGTATGGCACATATAAGATCTAAAGGCTTTGGTATTCTGGCTGAACACTGGGCTATCCTTGGCAGGAGATCACTATGGTGAAGAGTACTGCAACAGTGATATAGAAGGATATCTCCTATCCCACACACAAACATAGTACTAACACTGTACTTGTAACCCATATAGATACTATCAATAAAGCTAGAGACAATGTCAAACTAGTCTCCTCATTATTTCTAGACTTGTCTAAAGCCTCTGACACAGTTTGTCTCAGCAAAGTTCTACTTGACATGTCCTCATTAGGTCTCCATCAGCCAACCCTTCTACTGTTCAACATCTACTTATCCAATAAGTATCAGTCAGTAAAATGGCATGCCACCCTCTCGCCATACCTCCCATTCTCTACTGGTGTACCACAAGGTACACTACTTGGTACCCTCCTCTTTAACATTCTAACCAACACCCTCCACATGTCCACACAACAGGGCTCCCTACTACAAAATGAACATGACTCCACACTCAATTGCACATCTGACAACAAGACACACCTCCAAAATTACTCCGTAATCTTTAACAGCAACTGAAACACAGCTTGGTAACTCAACTCATGCTCAACCCCCCCCCCCCCCCAAAACAAATACTACTATTTTTCCCCAAATCGCTCTCCCATGAAAAAAACTAAATTTAAATTCCACTCTCTTGATAATACAACCACTGAAAGTCACTTCTCATAGCAAATTATTAGGGATGATAGTGGATGATAACCTTAAATTTGGCCTGCATATACAAAATTGCATTAAGAAAAACCGGGATGCTTTATAGAGCCAAAACCATTCTCACCGAAGACATTGTGGCTACACTTGCCACTAATTATTTCCCCACACTTCTTTGTAGCAATCCCATCCTTACTAACCTTCAGGCACCACAAATATCAATTAACAATGCTATAACAAAACGGCTAAATTTGCAGCGAATACCCCTTTCAGAACTCACCAATGTATAGCACTAAAAAGCCTAAATTGATTAGAACTACCCCATCAACTAACATATACACAGCTTCTTACCACATATAAAATTATCCAGAATCCATCTGCTTGTCCAGCCTAAATAACCTTCTACACAACTATGTTCCCAGCCGGTCATTATAATCCAATGACCAAAAACACCTCTGTCCACAAACCTATCAACTCTGCTGGGCATTGTCTGTACTTGTACCATGTTACTAAGGTCTGGAACTATTTGTCTGCATCCATCAGGTCAGCACCCTCCCATCCTTCAAACCAATTATGCAAGACTTCCTAGCTAAAAACTGGTTCTGTTCTTGCTCAACACCAGAAAAAACTATATCCCAAAATGTGAACAAATACCTATTCATGCCCTACAGCTCCCTTACTCTCCTTTCTTCACTCACTTCCTTACTTCTCTCAGTTTCTCTCCACTGGCTTTCTCTCAATACCATAAGCCTGCTTTTCTCTCACTTCATATTGCAATTCCTGTTTGTATTACACTAAATTACCTTTAATATCTCTATAAACTGAATACAATTTCTCTTAACTATTAAATCATTGGTTAAGAATAGCTACAAGTTATATGACAATGTTTTCATATTATGTCTAATTTGGTATAATTATTTAAACTGCAGGTTTTATTTGCATTATTTTTAGAGACTTTAAAATTATTGTTCTTAAAATATTTTGTAATAGTTTGGAGCTTTCTGTCTGGGCCTCTGCTGAAAACAGGCTCCTACCCAGTCAGACTTTCCCAGTAATCAAATGTCAATAAATAACTAAAACAAACAGATGAAGTACAATACAGTCTTAAAAATAAATTGCTCGGAACATCAGTCATACAAAATCCAGACCTTTAATAAAAATTATTGGTGGGTTAAGGGATGTAGTCCCTCTTATATGCACTCCACTTGTGCTATGGTAAACTTCAGTACACTAGTGCCTTTAAATATTTCTATACTGCAGCTGTACTGTGTTAAAAGAAAAAGTACTAGTAATGTTATCATGTGAATAGTCATATAAGAGGTACATGCTAGATACATTAACTAGTAACTGTAGAATGGTGAAATTAAACTGAAAAGGAAAAATGCATGGATTAATTTCCAGTTCCCCTTAAAGCTACATTAAAATGGTGGTAATGAAAAAAAAAATACATTTACTGGTGAGTGGCTGCTGTCTTTTATCTCTATGTATATTCGAGTACCTGTAAAAAGGCCTACTTCCCCCTTAACTCCCACCCTCTTAGTTCATAGTACAATCCTGTATTTTAACATTTTCATTTGATGTTGCTGGCAGTCAGGGAGGTGCTGGATTGTCAAGTCTTGTAAGGTATGCATGACATGGGGCAGTGCCAGGGTGGGGATGGCTAGTTTGCATTTGATGTGGTGCTTCTTTGAGATATATCCTTTATTTAATTTATTGAGTTGTTTATTTTTATACAAGAGGAAACAAGCCCACCACTCATTATGTAATGTAATAAGTTTTGCACCCAGTGAACCTAAACCAGTATGAATAACTGCAAGGTTTCACAGTCCTAAGCCATTTTAAGAATTTGCTGCTAATGACCTGTTCCAGCTGATTGGTTCACTGAAAAATAACTTTTCATATTACAAAAAGACAGAATTCTATTCATTGCATAGAATGCTGAGAGTACAGTTATCAAGATCCTTATTCAGGACCCATATGTTCTTGAATTCTGCCACTGTTTTGTTCCTTGTCTCTTTTCGGACAAATGATAAAATTTATGAGTAGACCAAGATCCATGAATTATACATGAACCACACTCACAGTGAATTAATGCTTCCTTGTCACCCCATGCCACAAGACACATGCTTTCTATCTTCAGTTTGTCTCGTTATTTACATATATCTTTTTATATGTTGCTTATTTTCATTATTTATATTTTCTTGAAGTATTAAAAATAGCCTACTGACCTTAACCGCTTTCCTCAACACCATATATATTAACTGCTTTTTAGTCTGCCTTCATTTTGGTTTCTGATAGAAACTCTGTGCAATATTTTTTCTGTATCAGAGCTACCTATTATCTGTTTTTGATATTAAGTTGATGTCTGCCTAAGTGCACTCATTTGAAGGTGGTGCTTGCCAACTGCTTACATATAGGGATTATACATTCCACATTTTCTCCTGCTAGATCTTCTACATGTATATTATTATTCCACTTATTTTCTTTGCTGTTTGACAGCCACAACTTGATCACTTTTAGAGTAGCAATTAATTTATATACCTAGGCTATTTTGTTAATCCAACTGGGCCATCAGGCCCATTTTCAGTGGAGACTAGAGGAGAAAAAGCTCCAGAGTGATGCATACAACAAGACTGACTGGTACAGTTAGAAGTTATACAATACAAGTATAACATATTAGTGATTTTTCAAGTACAGAGGTAGCACCATTTTCATAAAGCTGATAAATTTTGTACAAAGAGGTCAAGCAGCGAGTAGCAATAAAAATATACAGTAATTCACAAGCAATAAAGTTATAAAATGAACATATATGTACAAGTTCTGATTGAACTCAACTAAAAATATACACATAGCTTGGAGATGAAGTAAAAGTAGCGTACAGATATTTACATGGCTTGTAGATGTAATAGAGTGAAGAGGAAGGGTAATGATGTGAGGGAGAAAAGGTTTCAAATTAGTTTTTACAGTAAGAAGAAGTGAAGCAAGAATTATCAGGTGGATAATAGCAGGGAGAGAGGGGTGATTTGGTGGTGTTAAGGCAGGAGTAGGTCCATGAGCTCATTAGGGTGTGTTTCAGCTCTTTTTTAAACTGTTTTTGGTGTGGGGCATTTCTTTCTTATATGAGAGGGGAGTTTGTTCCAGGCATGTCATATTGAGTATTTGTATAAGAGTTTGTCAATGTTTTTCTTTTTTTATAGATATCGAGATGATGTTGATCTGAGCTATAAAGTGATCCATATGAAATATAACACGATACTAGGGAAAAGACGGAGGGGGCAGGCAGTAGGTTTGTAGAGTACAGAATGGGTGATTTGTAGCTGTGAAAGTAAGAGTTGTTGAGGGAGTTCTAGCCATTGAAGTTTCCTAAGAGCATAGCAGTAGTCCGAGTTGTAAGGTAGATTTGTAACAAATCTTGCAATTTTGTCATATGCTTGCTCAAGTTTGGAGATTAATGTAGACTGTATGTTTGTAAGAATTGGAGCTGCACAGAGTAGAGAAGCGACGAGGAAAGCATGGGCAAGAGAAAGTCTAGAGTGTGCAGTAAGGAATTTCTTGTTTCTATAAAGTAATCCTAATTTTTGGTGGGTTCTTATTTTGCAGAAAGTATTGTGCTGCATTTTCAAACAAGTTTTACATGGACATTGGAGGGACTGTAGACTGTAAAAGTAATGCAGTGATTGCAGCTGAATGGTAAAAACAGTGATCATATCATTCCTGTAATTGAATTTTAATATGACAGTGTCTGGAATGTAATTTCTGCTAAAACTCTTTTACTGCACTATTGAAAGTACAGTTAAACATCCTTGCATTTTTATCTAAGCTATCATTTTGTAATACTTATGCTGGGTTTCTCAATGTATACCTACTTGCAGTGATACTGATATTGCATGTCAGCAGTTGTTTTAACCCCAGTTGGTTTGAGTTCTTTTGGTTTTACTATTTAATATAAGGTTTCATTCATGGGAAGCAGTAACTGGGAAGGGATTTGGTAGTATTACATAGCTGCCTGTATACAAAAACTGCGGTGGTGGTGCTGCGGTAGCGTTGTCGCCTCATAGCAAGATGTTGTCCCATTCGATTCTCAGCTAGAGCGTCTTCTGTGTGGAGGTATACGTGAATGGGGCATGCCTTCATTGAAGGTTGTGCGTCAGGGCTGGTAACCCGGTAAGTAAAAATCCACTACCAATCATTAGCGGACTGGAGTTCCGCTGTGGCGACCCCTAACCGGGAAAGCTGAAAGACACAAACATAGCTGACTGTATACAGTCAAAACAATTTAGTCATTGCAGCTGAACAGTGAAACTAGGCAATGACAACATGGTTCTATACAAAGACTTCTTATATTTGAAGCTAACAAATTTCAATTTTCTGTTTATGAGGCTTTATAAAAAGTACAGTTTTGTACCTACCATAAATGTAGATGTTCGAAGATCTACATTGCTGCAGTCCTTACACTTGGGGTAGTCCGCTGTCCTCGGTCGGCCCGAATATCAAAGTATTAGGCTGACGTCGGTCAAGGCGCTTAAGACTGACATCAGGACGTCAGGGTACAAATGCGCATGACCGACGTCATATCCTCAGTCTTTTCTTGCCCCAGATGTCAGAAGACCCTAAAAAGAAAGGCCAAAACCAAAAGACAGCAAAAAACAACCAACCACCCTTGCACTAATCATATGTACAATATATACAATATCCACAATATTTACAACCCAAACCACACCACCGCCTCTAACTACAGAGGGGAAGGAGGGAGGGTAAATTGGACTGCAGCAATGTAGATCTTCGAACATCTACATTTATGGTAGGTACAAAACTGTACTATGTTCTTCATCTCACATTGCTGCAGTCCTTACACTTGGGTAGAATCCCAAAGCAGAGGTAAGGGAGGATGGCAAAACTATAAAGCATTAGGTGTTGCCAAAATGCCCTGTAAAATAGCAGTGGCAAAACCAGCTCTAGATTTAGAGTAAAGAGGAAGGTGGTAATGCTTAGAGAAAGTATGCACTGAACTCCAAGTGGCTGCCTCCAAAATATCTTTAGTTGCCACCCCCCTTAAAAAAGCTGTAGAAGTGGCAGTAGCCCTAGTGGAATGAGGCCTAATCCCAGCTGGAATCTCCTTACCATGATGGGAATAACAGAAAGCAATACAAAACCCAATCCACTTAGAAATAGTTTGTTTTGAAACAGGCTTGCCCTGAGAACCCAAAGCAAATGAAACAAATAACTGCTGAGACTGCCTGAACCCTTTAGTTCTGCTCAAATAATATCGCAACTGCCTGTGTATATCCAAAGTATGCAAAATCTTCTCCCCTTTATTTTGGGGGTTTGCATAAAAAGTAGGCAAATGAATAGTTTGGTTTAAAGCCACACTAGAAACCACTTTAGGCATAAAGAAAGGATTAGTATGCAAAGATACTCTGTCCTTATGGAAAATTAAGAAAGGCTCAACTGCCATAAGAGCCTGTAATTCAGAAACCCTTCTCGCAGAGGTAATGGCCAACAAAAAAGCAGTCTTCCATGATAAATATTTCAACTCGGCAGTAGCTGCAGGCTCAAAAGGTTGTAGAGTGAGTTTCTCCAACACAAAATTAAGATCCCAAGCAGGAGTAGGAGCTCTACGTGGGGGTCTTATATTCTTTGCCCCTCTAAGGAATTGCTTAAACAAAGGATGAGAAAACAATGGTGGGTCACAGTCATAGTGAGCAGAAATAGCTGCAGCATGAACCTTAATAGAAGAGAAGGACAAACCTTTGTCCAGTAACTCAGCAAGATATTGAAGAGCCACACTTAAATTAGGCTTAGAAACATCAAATTCCTTTGCTGCACTCCAAAATAAAAATCTCTTCCATTTATCTGCGTACACTTTCCTTGTACTAGGCCTTCTGGCCTCCAAAATAACATTCAAAACTTGCTGTGGAAGCTGAGACCCTCCAGGGTTTAAAACAGAATATGCCAGGCTGTTAGGTGAAGAGAGTGAAGTTTGACATTGAGTAAATGACTGTTCTCCTGAGACAGCAGGTGTGGAATCGAAGGCAAAGGCCATGGAGGCTCCCGTACCAGACTTCTCAGTAATGGGTACCAGTGCTGTCGAGGCCAATCTGGAGCTATTAAAATCATCTTTGGCTTGTCCTGTCTGACCTTTAGGAGTACCTTTGGGAGGAGAGGCAGAGGTGGAAAGGCATACACATGAAGATTGCTCCAATTGAAAGAAAGAGCATCCACTTTCCAAGCTGTGGGATGAAACCTTTTGTGCAAAACTTTGGCAGCTGGTAGTTTAGTGGAGAAGCAAACAGATCTATGTCTGGAGTTCCCCATGACACTGTCAATTTCTGAAATACATGAGGATCCAATTTCCACTCGTGGGGATCCATAATTCGCCTGCTCAACACATCTGCTAAGGAGTTCTGTGCTCCGGCAGAAACCTTGCCTGAAGATTTAGCTGTAAACTGAGAGCAGTCTCCCACAAAATCATTGCTTGTCTGCATAGAGGATAAGAATGTGTTCCCCCTTGCTTGTTGATGTACCACATGACAGTTGTGTTGTCTGTTAGAACCAACACCTGCCCTGGAAGAAGTAAATCCTTGAAAGCTATTAATGCAAATTGGACTGCTAACATCTCCTTCAGGTTGATATGTAGATGTTGTAGTCTGGCAGGCCACGTGTCTTGTATCCACTTTCCATTTAGATGAGCTCCCCAAGCTTTGTCTGAGGCATCTGTCGTTAGAATCTGACTCGCCTCTGGCCGGGTCACAGAGAGTCCCTTGTTTAGGTGACATTCCTGAGCCCACCACAAAATTCCTTTTGAATGCAAGGTATTATCTGAATGACAGTGTCCATATCTTGGCAGTGCTGTGTCCATACATTTTTGAGATACCATTGTAGCTTCCTCATATGCAGTTTGGCATTGGGAAGCACCAGAATACAAGATGCCATGAACCCCAAGGCTTGAAGGACTGTCCTTGCAGTCAGCCTGGACTGATGAGACAATTGATGGAAGTAAAGGGAAAGATTCTTTTGTTTGTCCGGGGTCAAAAGGCCATCTGGGATGCTGTATTCAGTCTCACACCCAGAAAGCACATGTCCTGAGAGGGTACTAGACTGGACTTTATTTCGTTCACAGAATACCCCAGGCATCTTAGCACTGCTATCACATATTGCAAAAGATGAAGAAGTTCGTCCCTTCCTTGAGCCAGAATCAGGCAATCGTCCAAATAAGGATAGATCTGTATTCCTTTTAGCCTGAAGAAAGCTATCACTGGAGCCAGAACTTTCGTGAACACTCTGGGCAGTAGATAAGCCAAAGGGCAATGCAGAGAACTGATAATGAGAAGTCCCAGCCCGAAAACGCAGATACTTCCTGCAACTTAGCCTGATAGGAACATGAAGGTAAGCCTCCTTGAGATCCAGAGTCACCATCCAGTGATCTTTGCCCAGCAGAGGTAAAAGCTGTTGTAACGTCAACATTTTGAACTTGGGAATGTCCAGATAAGTGTTGAGGATAGATAAATCCAAAATTGGTCTCCACGTGTTCCCCTTCTTTGGTACTAGGAACAGGCGAGAATAAAATCCTAGGCCCACTTCTGGCAGAGGGACCGGCTGTATGGCCCCTATTTGAAGCAGCAGAGAAATTTGTTTGTGAGCCTCTATTCTTTGCTGAGGAGGAATGTCTGGCATGCCTTTGAAAGGAGGCAAGGTATGGAAATAAAACTTGTAACCTTGGTGTATGATATCCAATACCCATCTGTCTTGGGTAATTAAACTCCAATTTTCCTTGAAGAGTGCCAACCTTCCTCCCAAAGGTGCTGCCAGACAAGAAGGCTCTGGCAGCTGAAAAGGTAGGTCATTGGGCCTGTTTACGAAAGGACTGGCCCCTGCCCTCACCCGAAGACTGTGCAGGTGAATCCCTGTTCTAGGCCTGAAAGAGCCCTGAGCTCTGCCCCTACCACGTCTAGACCTACCCCTAGACTGTGAATCATAGGAAGGGTACGTCCACCCCTTAGCAGGCCAATTCCTACTAAACTTCGGAGGCTGAACTTGCAAAAAATCTTTAACAGTCTGCATAGACTTAGCCTTGTCTTCCATTTTCTTTAAGACTGCCTCCACAGGTGAACCAAACAACACATCAGACTGTAAAGGAGCATCTAAAATCCTTGTCTTAACATGGTCAGATAAATTCTGATCCCTCAGCCAGGCGTGCCTGCGAAGAACTGACCCAGTGGCAGCCACCCTAGACGTGGCCTGTACAGCATCAAAACCACATTGTAAAGAATGCTTACCCACCTGTTCAGAAACATGTACCAAATCTTGTAATTCTTTACACTCAATACCTTCCGCCAGAGCATCTACCTTAGACTTCAATTGAGAAAGAAGATAGTTTTGATATTTCAACATGTGAAACTGGCAATTCAAAGCCCTCATAGCTAAGGTGGAAGAAGTATAGACTTTCTTTCCCCATCTATCCAAAGCCCTGGCCTCTTTATCTGGAGGAACCGGATTTTTTACAACAGAGGCCTTGACACCCTTAGGTCCCTGACTAACAGTTTCTGGGTCCGCCCTAGGACTCTTATAAAGATATTTATGAGCTTCAGGCACCCTGTAATACCTGTCCGGTTTAACAGGAGCAGGAGGCAAAGAATCAGGATTAAGTGAAGCCTCTGCAAATACATCTTCCACAACATCCAGAACAGGTGGTATAGCCAAAGGCCTATGCTGGGGTAAAAGCAACAATTCCCTAAGCCTTTTCCTGGAATCAGAGAAGTCCTGACCTTCCCACTTAAAATGTTCCCTCATGGAATGAAGAGTCTCTGAAAAAGAAAAATCCTCTGGAGGAGAAGCAGAAGGAGTAGAATCATCCACATCAGAATCAGAATAAGGAGAATACTCCTGCAAGTCTTCAGCCGAAGACTCTGAAACATCCGAAGCCTGCTCAAAACTCCCCAACTCTGGTTCCACCCTAGGCCTCTTATCAGGAGGGGGCAAAGAACCTCTAATCAAAGTAATTAAATCTTCTGCCATTCTAAGCATGTGCTTCTTGGGCACAGATCCTGATGAACTAGGAGTGACACCAACAGAAGCTAAACCTGGCCTGCCTCTGGGAGAAGCCTTGGAAACAGAAGGAGAGGGCCTAACCACCCTAGGAAGGGAGGGGAGTACAGTAACCTGAGAAGCCCCTTCAGCCTGACCTGCCTCCTGAGAGGCCACATCCTGCAATATCAAAGTCTCCCCCTGGGACTCCAGAGAAGCCTCCGGCGGAACCACCGGTTCCACTGACGCCTCTAAAGAACCGGCGTCCGGTACGGACGACTCTTCTTGCCTAGGTTTAGCTGCTTTGTCTTTGCGCTTCTTCGAAGAAGCGGGCGTCGGAGCATCCGACGGCATATTATAATTGCACCGCTTCCCGAAGACCAACCTGGCACAATCTAACCTTCGCGTAATAGTGCGCTTATTGAACCTAGCACAAAAGCGACACCCAACAACGTCGTGCTCAGGCCCCAAACAAGGAATACACAAGGTATGATAATCTCTATGCGGTATCTGTTTCCCACAAGAAATACAGTTATTCACTTTTTCTGACATCCGGTAAACCACTGAGGCAAGAAAAAACTAAAATATTCCCCAACGGGTACTTAGCCAACTTTGACTCGGTCTGAAACTCCGAATTGAAAAATTTCAGAGCGCCGACGGCACTTGCAATGCTGCTTCTGCATCGGACCATGCGGCAAAAAAGACTGAGGATATGACGTCGGTCATGCGCATTTGTACCCTGACGTCCTGATGTCAGTCTTAAGCGCCTTGACCGACGTCAGCCTAATACTTTGATATTCGGGCCGACCGAGGACAGCGGACTACCCAAGTGTAAGGACTGCAGCAATGTAAGATGAAGAACATCAATTAAGGGGGTTATAAAGATGATGATTAATAGGGAAAAATGGTCAGGGCACACAAGAAATTCCACTATTTTCGACACATGCTGTGAGATCTTTGGCATCCACCTGTGCTAACACCAACTTTGGCAGATGGGACCTCAATTTAACATCTCCTCTAAAGGGTGACACACTACATAACCCCCTTGTGGTGTACTGCAGTGTCAGTAATGGGAAATTAATCCAAGTACCCCGAGTATACAACCTATGACATTTACATGGCAGACGTACCTGGAGAACATACAGAGGGGTTTTAAAGTAAAGATCATGGTACCTTTAAAATATATCTGCAAGGGAAAGGCTAGGATTTTTCCCAAGAGACTCTATGGATGAGGTTGTGAATACAAGTGGTTAACATGACGTTGCTTCATGTAGCATATATCTGGGCACATCAGTACACAGTGCAGATGTTTGCGATCTAGGAGATCTCAGAATATAGTCACTGATGTTTTGCTTTGACAAGACTGACTTAAGGTGGTTAGACCAGAGTGTCAGGATGCCATCCCAATATGTAATTCACTTTATTGGAGTAAAACTCACAGATCATTTAAAGGTGCACCTATGTTAGACACCCTAGAAATGCAGAGGGTCTACACAGGATAAATTTAAAATGTTTGCTTGGCAATTGAATAGGTTTCATAGGGTCATACTAGGCTAACTGCCATTATGGGCCATTTTAACCTTAGCCCATTAACCCATGTGAGAATCAAACCTTGCACCTTGTGTCTGGTAAGGCAAATATCTTAACCATTGCACCATCCTCCCTCTTGTGTAGAGTATCCTTATGAGCTTGCCAAAACCAGAACAAGTGGCTTATAAAAGAAAATGCTTGGTGGTCTGGATTGTTACTGGGATACCATTATATAAAAAAAAAAAAATCAGAGCTAGACATAAGGTGTCATACTAGCTCATGAAACACACAATTATTTCATAGTAAAGAGTGACAATGAAAATGGAGCACAGCAGAACATAGTGTGATCAGAAAAAGCAAGCATATTATAGCCCAGCTGCACTGCATAAGCATAGTCATTAAAGGAATGTAACATTGTACAACCTCAGTAATATACACAAAAGACAGATGGGTGATACCCTTGTGATACACATTCCCCAACAACAGAGTGAGGACTCCATAACACATGGTCTCATAACAAATATTGTTCTCATACCTTTCAATTTTTTAGTGCAAAAAATCTGGAAAAAGCCTAAAATAATTGGGGGAAAAGGCCCAAAAATAGGGAAAGATTTTATAAATAGCTCTTATACACTTAGAAAGTTGCTAGAATAACAGGATTTCTGTCAGCATGCATTTTCTGAAGGATACAAACTCTGAAACTCAAATGTATATCATTATTTAGTGATTTCAATCCTCAGTGATTTGCCAGAAAACCACAAATTTTATTAAGAACAGACGAAATAAAGCAGGCAAAAATCTGGACATGTGAAAATCTTGACAGTTGAGAGGTACTGTTGCACTGATTAAAGGATTTTGATCAGACATAATGACAGCTAGTACTGTATTAAAGGAATGGTGATAATGCAGTACAGATTATCTTTATATTACAGGGCAGGCTTCCAACCTGTGCTGTGTATCTCCAGAAATGGCAGAGACATAGGGTTACCACAATTCCCCACTTTATGTAGGACAGTCCTTATCTCAGCAGTTGTCTCCTAGGAAAAAACATCACAAATGGCAGATGTCCAGAGATTTTAGGACAAACATATCAAGTTTCCTTCAATAATTGCATTAAAAAAGAAGTTATGTACTCACCATAATGTTCCATCTGAGTAGTTATACTTCACTTTCTGCAACCTGTGGGTATTTGGATCCATATCAGATCCGAGCCGGCAACATTTTCCAAGCATCTGCTCCAAGCTCCTCCCCTTACCCATAATCGCTCACATCTCCTACCTTCCCTCAGATCGAGTTTGCCACTATTCAAACTATCAGCAACTCAATAACAGCACTAACCTAGAACAGGTTCGGGGGAAGGAGGGTGGGACGGTTGAAGAAAATTAAGTATAACTACTCAGATGGAATGTTATGGTGAGTACATAACTTCTTTATCTGAAGTAGTTAACTTAATTTATCTGCAACCTGTGGGACAGAGTCCCCAGCTACCAAAACTCCTGGGAGGCCCTCATGGAAGGATATTCCTGAGCACCACAAAGCCAGAGGATGCTCTCCCTCTAGAGATGAAATCCAACTTATAATGAGAAATAAATGTATGTGACCTTGTCCAGGTCACTGCTGCACAGATATCCAGTGAAACCCTAGACCAAAAAGCAGCAGAAGTTGCCATAGATCTGGTAGAATGAGCTTTAACAGGACCAGGTGGGGACAGACCTTTGTCCTTATAGACTTGCAGTATACATTATGTAATCCATCTAGCTAAGGAGAGCTTGGATATGGCTTTGCCCAAAAAGGGTCTAGAAAAGGACACGAATAACTGGTCAGACTTACGAAAGGGTTTACTCCTATTTAAATAGAAACAAAGCTGTCTATGAACATCTAGCAAATGCAGTTTATATTCACCCTTGTTCTGAAAATTTAGAAATAAAACAGGCAGGTTAATCTTTTTTTTTTTTTTTATTTAACATTTGTTGACTGGGAAAGTCCGACTAGGTTCCACAGATCCTGTTTTCAGCGGAGGCCCAGGGAGAAACGCTCCAGAAGCATGTCTTTAGAATGTCTGATTAATATTTGATTCAGATGCAACTTTTGGTAAGAAGGAAGGGTTCATGAGGAGCGAACCCTGCCTTTATGAAAGATCAAGTAAGGAGGCACGGCAGATGAAACTTGAATCTCAGAAACTCTCCTGGCCGAAGTAATGGCCACTAGGAAAACTGTCTTCAGGACTTCAAGAATTTCAAATCTACTGATGCTGCTGGTTCAAAGGGAGGAGCAACTAACACCTGCAGAACTAGGGTAAGGTCCCAAGGAGGGACTGAGTCCTTAAGCGGAGGGCGTAAAAGAAAGGTGCCTTTCAGAAAAGCTTTACACAGTCTCAAAGAGGCCAGAGCATTCATATTTTCGCCGACATGAAAATAAGAGATGGCCGCCAGTTGTACTTTTACCGTGCAGGAACTAGCCCCTTGTTGGAAAATATTGGACAAAAACTTCAACACTGCAGGAACCGGGGCTGTAAAGGGATCTAGGTTCCTCTGCAAAGCCCAACTAGAGAAGCGTTTCCATTTGCTGCAATAAACCCTCCTAGTGGAAGCTTTGTGGGATTCCACTAGAATAGTCCTTACTGAGGATGCCAGACCGGGAGTCCTAGCAATTAGGGGAACTGGAGCAACCAAGCCATCAGCTTGAGGCTGTCCAGGTCGGGCGGACAGATGCCCAAGGGATGAGAGATGAGATCTGGGCAAGGATCCAGAATCCGAGGAGGAGTTAGAACATGAGACCAGAGGAAGTGGAAGCACACCTGACGAGGCCAGAATGGGGCAATGAGGATCACTTTGCACCCCAGTTGGCAAGCTTTCTGAAGAAACTTCGGAATGAGAGGTAACAGGGGCTAAGCATACAGTAACCTGGGAGGCCAAGCATAGGCGAGAGCGTCTCTGGGGGAGTCCCCTGGTGAGGGGATCAGAGCGAAGAACTCGCTGCACTTCGCACTGTAAGGAGATGCGAAGAGATCACAGCAAGGCTGACCCCACACAAGGAAGTTCTCCTCCGCTATCGATTGTTTCAGAGACCACTCGTATGGCATTAGAATAGCCCAACTCAGTCTGTCCACTAAAATGTTGGAGCGTCCTGGGATGTGCGTTGTAATCTAAAACCGACTGGTGGAGATCGCCCACTCCCACACTCTCATAGCCTCACAACAGAGAGGGTAAGATCTGGTTCCCCCTTGTTTGTTGATGTACCAGACAACAGAGATGTTGTCTGACTGAACTGCAATCGTCCCCGGGGGAAGAACAGCGTGAAAGGCTTGCAACGCTAAAAGCACTGCCCTCATCTCCAGAACATTGATATGCAATCTGGTCTCGGTCTGGGACCACGTGCCTTGGACCTTCCTGCTGATTCAAATTGGATAGTCCATAGGGAGGTGTAGCCAAGACCATTGTACTGCCAGGGTCCACTGAAGCACCCGCATGTGAAGGCGTGCACAAGGAAGGATTGAGATTGCTGCGGCCATGGAGCCTAGGCTCAGAGAACATCGCTCGCCATTGCCAGCCTGGGGCCTAGGATCACTGATACATGGGCCTGTAGGCTCTGGACCCTGTCTAGAGTGAGAAAGACTTTCAATTGTAGAGTGTCCAGCCGTGCCCCTATAAATTCCAAGGTCTGTGTCGAGTTCAAGCGGGATTTGGAGATGTTGATGGTAATCCCTAGGTTGACTGCAAGATGCAGGAAGGAGTCTCTGGTCATGCAAAGAAGACGCTTGATGGCAGCAGCGAGAAGTCAATCATCTAGGTAAGGAAACACCTGAATTCCCTGAAGCCTCAGGTGAGCCACTACGACTGCCATAACCTTGATGAACATCCTGGGGGCTGTGGTAAGACCAAAGGGTAGGGCTCTGAACTGGAAATGATTGGCTCTCAGCCAGAAGCGAAGGAATCTCCTGGAGCTTCTGCTAATTTTGATATGATAGTAAGCATCTTGGAGGTCTATCGAGCACATCCAGTCACATTCTCAGAGGTAAGGTAGAATGGACTGCAAGGTGACCATCTGGAATTTCTGCTTGGCTACAGTCAGGTTCAGGGTTGACAGGTCCAATATGGACCTGTGGTCCCCCATCTTTGTGGCACTAAAAAGAACCTGGAGTAAATAACTGATCTGGGGGGACTGGTTTGATGGCTCGATTGCGAAGCAGCTTTGAAATTACTTGCGCTGCCGCCTCCCTTTGAGTGGGTGGAACAGCCAGGAGGCACTTTGATTGGATGGGTGGGGCAACGAACGGGATGGAGTAGCCTCTGGATATTATTTGGAGCACCCAACGGTCCACCGTAATGGACCCCCAAGCTGTTAGGTGCAATGACAGTTTTCCCCCGACTGTCTCCAGAGTAGGACAGTCAAGCAACCCCTCAGGGTTGCTGCGTGGGTCTGTCCAAGAAGGTCTCCCTAGACCCAAAGTTCCTCAGCCCCCTCTACCTCTGGGATGGCATCTGTCTTGTCCCGCTCTGCCTCTAGGGGATGAGTTGTCATGAGAGTCCAGGGAAAACTGAGATTTTCGGAAACACATCTTCTTTTGCCCTCTCTGATTCCTAGAAAAGGATCTTTGAGGGCTAAAGAAGTGGACTCCCGTCAGCAGAGTCTTCCCGTCCTTCTCACTCTGGACCAGGGTGTTATGAACTGCCTTCCTGAACAGTGGAGAATCATCAAAGGGAGCATTTGTGAATGATGCCTTGAAGAGGTCTGTGAATTGACACAGTCTGAGCCAAGCATGTCACCTCATAGCTATGCCAGTCCCAGCCACCCTAGCCACTCCTTCCGTGGCATGGGAAAGAAGATGCATGGACGTGTTCGAAACAGATTTTAGAGTTGAAATTATTGCTGAGAACAGCCGCTTGTCCTCTGGCGACAAAGAATCTGGGGGCGACACAGCGAACTCTGTGACTAGGTCTTGCTGAAGTCGTATGACTTGTGCCAAATAATTCAGCGCTCGAATAGAAAATGTCGCTGAAGAAAAAACTTACTTCCCAAATCGATCCACTGCTCTAGACTCCTTGTCTGGAGGTGAACGAAGAACTATCCTGTGCCAGTTCTCTCTTGGTGGCAGCTGCAACCACCATAGCATCCACCGGGGATCCCTTGTACTAGGCCTGTCTGTCTGAGGGAGGAGAGAGGATCCGGTCCGGGCATTTAGGTATTGGCTCTATGGTGTCAGGCTCCTTTCATGCCCGTGTGGTAATGAGATCCACTAAGGGATCCACAGGAGGGGACACCCCAGGATGTAGATGGGCCCGTGCCAAAGGCCTCCAAGAATACTGACTCATCCGTAGAGGGTTTTGGGACTGACTAACCTCCCCTTTGGTGGAGGATCTCCATGATGTCTCCAAAGGAGACATCCTCGGGAGGTGACCTGGGGAAACCCTCACCTTCATCTAAGTCAGTATCTTCTGTGAGGGACTCGGGGGAGTCCTTGTGCCTCCTTTTACACGAGTGCTTATGGGGAACCTCTTTCAGTGGGGCTCTCTGAAGAGGGCTCGTAAGTCACGGGGGGGTTCCAGAATGGGATCCACCTGGGGGTCCTCTAGCTCGGGCTGTCCCTGGGACAAGCTGATGGGAGTCGTGACCAAATCCACGGGAGCCTGGACAGAGTCCAAGGCAATGTGCTGGGGTCTCAATCCTTGGGAGAGAACCCACTCCACCACATCAAATGCAGGAGAGTGCACCTCCTTAGCAACCAACAAGGAGGAAGCTCTCCCTGGCTCCGCAGTGAGGATTGGGGCCGAGGCAGAGGTAGCTGGGGTTCTGAAGGAATGGCTCAGATCCAACAATGTCGGAGCCGGAGACACCTCCATTCCCTCGGATCCAACTCCCTGTTCTCGGCCCTGAGAGTTGCTCAGATCCGAACAGGTCAGATCCGAGGAACTCAAGGTAATGGCTGGCATCGAGGCTGGAGGAACTGTCGGCGCCGAACCTCCAGCTCCGAGAATCCTCGGATCCATAAACCCTGAAACCACAGGTCAGATCGGGGAAGGAGAGACTGGATGGAAGAAGGGCATGGAGGTCCCCATCTCTGGCTGGAGAGGGGCCTGGCAAGACTCCCATTTGGATCTCGGTCCGAATGAACCTCTACATCATCCTGTCCATATCTAGCTCTGACAGACTCCGAGTCGAACGCGAGGAGGTGACAGACTCGGATCTGGCTGGTCGGTGTGATGATCTCAAAGAAGGCCTCGGGTCTGAGGGCTCAGTCGGCTCCAGGGAGAATCTTGGGGAATGGAGCTGAGGAGAGGTAGTTCTAATTACTTTTGTAGGCGGGCTTGGGAAGGGCTCCCACTCTGGAGATCACTTGCTGTGCCTATCCCCTCTCTTGTCCTTGTCTTTTTTATCCTTTTCCTTACTTTTAGTCCCCACTTCAGTAGGCTTAGTGGGAGGTTGAGTCCCAGCCTGGGGGGGGGGGGGGGGGTTAATCAGCTACTGGAGCAGAGGTTGAGGTCGCCATGCCCAAGGCAGAACCTGGTAGAAGGCCCTTAGCTACCAGCTTTGCCTTCCTTTTCTTTAAGACCCTAGGGTTGAACCCTGCACATACGCTACAAGGTAGGGCGAGATGGGGAACACCCAGACAAATAACACACAGAGTGTGGCCATCAGCCAGTGAAAGTTTGTGGACACACACCGTGCATTTTTTGAAAGTTGGTTTTGGCTGCTCAGCCATAACAAAAATCCACTCAGCCAAAACTTAAACCAAAACTATCACGCACACACACACACTAAGGTCGGGTTAGGCCTACTACACTACCTTACTAACTTTAAACAGAAAAAATGATGAACAGTGAAGGGGAAGAAAGGGTTAATTATCGACCCCACACACACACACACACACACACACACACACACACACACACACACACACACACTAAATATATCAGAAAAAACTTCCACTTACTATACCCAACTTGGAGCTAAACAGACCACGATGGATAAGCACGAAGCAGCAAAAGAGATCTGGGGTAAGGTAAGAGATGTGAGGGATTATGGGTAAGGGGTGGAGCTTGGAGCAGATGCTTGGAAAATGTTGCCAGCTCAGATCCGATATGGATCCGAATACCCACAGGTTGCAGATAAATGAAGTTATCTACTTCAGATCCATTATTTTGTATTTGAAACACACAATTATATGAGATATCATAAGCAAATTGAATTCTACAAAAATGAGCTTTGACTTTGGCAATACATTAAAGTCCAGTCCTTTGCACTAGTTGCAGGTGTAGTCTGTCCTACAAAATCTCACATTTGCATAAAAAAGTCTCACTTCGACTTGCGGGACGAGGCATTGCAGAGTATGAGGTAGTACACAGGGTAGGATACTAGTTTTTCCACTGCTCTGACTTTGCTACCATCTGAGTATTTTGTAATAGCAACCCTAATTTGAATGGCATCATTTAAGACTAATAGTTGTCAGACTGGGAAACAGCCACTCATAAGTCATTACAAACTGTTAGAATGATGAGAAAAAAACCAACACAGTCATTTCAGTTATTTCTTTATAGATATCCAAAGTGGGATCCAACACAAATGCATACAGTTTGTATGGTTGAAAGAGAAAGGAAAGTCCTGAATAATATATTGTACAATGCAGTACCAAGGTGCAGCAGGTATACTAAGAAATGCACTTGACTAGTAGACAGATGTCAGCACAAAATAAAATATGAAATTAAAGGAATAGGTGAGTGTGCCTACTAATGTGTAAACTTTGCAATACCTGTGTTTCTACAGAATGAGAAACAGCCAGGTCCTAAAAGTCAGGGAGCTTGGCTAGTATTTAGACATCAGCATTTTAGACTAGAAAATGAAAGGACCAGAAGACTGTCTACTAATGTTTGAAGTTTGCAGCACACACACATGCTTTTCAGAGCTCTACCTTTGAGTCAGAAAGCCATCACAATTGGCTAGTATTCAGAGATAAAAAAAAAATAAAATATGCAAAAAAGACGAATGTTTCTACTACTATTAGAAACTTGAATCATTCAGATATTTTCTATAGAGCTAGTGGCAATAATGTTATAAAATTCTTGCACTTAGCTGGTATTCAGAAATCAGTACAAAATAAAATATGACATGAACTGAACAGAAAAGTCTGTTTACTAATTGTTTAGCTTTGCACTATTCATATGCTTTCCTGCAAGATAGTGGCAAGTCAGGTCATAAAACTTGTGAAAGGCTACTTTTCTCTGAGGATAAAAGCACAGACAAAACTAGTAAATGACTCTGTGAAAGCTGTTGTGAGTACAACTACAATCTGAGATAGAATCTGGCTCATACCTTTGAAACTTCCTGGAGGCACCACTGCCCCAAACCTCACAGCCAAAGCTGGAACACTGTCAGAAAGCCGTAATGAAATTGTAAACAAATACCTGAATCAAAACAAAAAAATCACTTGAACTGTCCCTTTAAGGAAAGAGCTCACACATCTTATACCACCCCTTTTCTGAAACGAAACTAAATTACCTTGTGTGGTAGAATTTTGCAATATGCAGCATTAAAGTCTATAGTTTTTATACTGTCTCTGATAAGGTCCTTATATTTTTCAACATTTTGTCACTACTTTTTAAAGATAAGTTCTACGCTGTACTAAGATGTATGCCAAATTCCAGTGGGAAGGGTTATGTGCTATTTGGTATTCAAATGTTATGTTAATGGTATTCAAATGTTATGTTAATTGGATATCCAGATTTTTATTTGGATGTTCCTAGTTTTAAAGAGCCTTAGTTTCTATTTTCAATCTCTGCATCTTGAGAAGTATGCTGAATACTTATGCCTTTATCTTCTTAATCTAATACAACACAAGCAAGTACTGTCAGTCATATTAACAACATGTAATTTTAATTCTTACCTCTTTGTCGAACCTTATTACTTTCTCCCTCTTTTTGAGGCTAGTCAGGTGGTGTGGAGCTGCACCAGTAGCTTCACTCTGAATGGCACTCTCTGCTTTAAACTATACAACAAAAGATTGTAGTCTGAGTAAATAGCTTAATATAAGCACTCATTTTCTCAATAAGCCTCAAGATAACTGAAAATTCATACATTACAGCAGTCCACTTCCCTGAAAGGTTAACATTTATTTTTCTTCACAAATACTGGACACCAGGCATTTTTAGGTAATCATTACAAACTGCTTTGCTTCAAATTATATTTACATTAAACTATTTCAGTGTTTCCATACAAAAGGATTAAGATTTTTTAGTAGGAGGTGACAGTGCTACTGCGGTGGTGGTGCTGCGGTAGCATTGTCGCCTCACAGTATGCCGTTGTCCTGTTCGATTCTCATCTAGAGCGTCTTCTGTGTGGAGAACATGCGTGAATGGGCGTACCTTCGTTGAAGGTTGTGTGTCAGAGCTGGCAACTCGGCAAGTAAAAATCTACTGCCAATCATTAGCGGACCGGAGTTCCGCTGTGGCGACCCCTAACCAGGAAAAGCCGAAAGACACAATCAGTAGGAGGTGACCGTGCAGATACAATACCTAGAACTTGAGATTTGACCCCTAGATACAAATATGGTAGACCGATGGGTCAGAGCTGTCAATGGGTAGTTTAAAGACATAGAGCCACTGAAATAAAGTGTTTTTCCTCATATCTTGAACTTTCTAAATGCAGTGTTATTGGTTGCTGTTACTTTATAATCGCCAATCCCTAAAAACAGCCAGTGTCTGCCATACAAGCAGTTAAAGCAGTTTCCTCACCTTCTCGTAATGCAGTCTATATTGCATTACTAGACAAAGGTACTTTTGTCTTGTCACTCCAATTACTTAAAACGGCAGCACTCTGAATTTCTCAGTGTCTGTGGAGAGTGGCAGCAGTATATCTTTTGGCATGACTCCTGTATTTTACTAGAAGACAGCTTTCAGACTTCATTCCCTAAACAACTTCTAAGCATCTTGCTTTTGTAAAACCTTAATTTTAAGCTGAATTCTCAAATGGTCTATCACTCAATGCATTTAAAAAATATTTGTAAGTGAAAATCACACATAAATACTTGGCAGTATTTCCACAAATTATTTATTCACTGATCATATAAAAATTCAAAAACAGTTGCCAACTTATTTTTTAAGACATGTGTAGGTTCCCTTGTAACTTTCATAATAAATTACAACCCTTCAGACCACATACCATGTATAGTCCACACACCAGTGTCTCGCAACCACTAAGGTCTAACCATAAACCCAACATATTAGTCATGGGAGACTCCATTGTGAGACACACAGATGTGCCTCTCACCAGGCTAGATAAGGAGAAAGTCACGGTTAGTTGTTTGTCAGGTGCCAGAACCCACCATATCACACACGCACTCAAGTCTCTCAACAATAGGTACTGTTATGATTCTGTCATAGTCCATGCTGGCGTGAATGACTTGAGAAGTACCTCCCTGGACTATATGAAGAGAGACATGATTGACCTCGCTGAATATGTGTCCCAGGCAGGTATGTCCCTAGTCTTAAGCAGCATTCTACCATCACCCAGAATGATGCCTCCATACAGACAGAAAATGATTGACTTTAACAATTGGCTTAGTTTCTGGTGTCATTCTTTGGGGATCCAGAGCCTGACAGCCTGGGAAGATATGATTGACAGACCATGATGCTTTGCTAGAGATGGCCTGCATCTGTCTCACTTGGGCTTCAGGCTTCTGGCAAAGGCCCTTGCCTCCCCCATACTGGCTTTTTTAGGAAAAGTCATGAGGTCAATATTACCAACATAAAAATCTCAACAAAATGCAAATTAAAGGTCATGCTGCTAAACGCTAGGAGTCTAAACATGAAACTGCACACATTGCAAGCATTTGTAACCCTGGAAGATGTTGACATTAGTGCAGTCACAGAAACCTGGTTAAAAGCTATGGGGAGCAACCCAGCCTTACTTGGTTACTCATTCTATCATACATTCAGACCCCAAAATGTGGGCAGCAAAGCCAAAGGAGGTGGAGTTTCAATATATATTAAAGACACACACACCTCCAGGCTGTTCAAACAGCATGACAAACAATAGACACTCCAGGTGCAGTTAACCATTGACAAGACCGCTATTCAAATTATAGCTAGCTACAAGCCCCCAAATTTCACTCAAGATGCCCATTCCAACTATCTGGACCTCTTCACATCTATCAAGATTCAATCCTTTACCCTGATCCTGGGTGACTAATTACCCAACCATATACTGGAAAAACTACTCATGCCAGAATACAAATGCCCCGAGATTCCTCGATTTTATCAATGCAAATACCTTGGAACAGCTAGATGATACCCCCACAAGAGGTGATAATATCTTGGACTTGGACCACTGCAGCACCCCTACGGTATCATCCTCCATGGTAAGATTAGACCATAAAGTGGTCACTTTCGAAGTCAACATCTCCCCTGACCCCCCTCTAGCTAGGGTTAAACAAAATAAATTCTCCAAAGCTGATTACAACCTCCTGAGGGATGGTATAAACAGCTTCACAGCCCCCTCCCCCACTGTAGGAACTGGCACCAATGTCCAGCTCTACACCGAAGTACTATACAAGCATTTATATAGATGCATGGAATCAGGAATACCTGACAGGACAAAATCATCCCCTGCAAGGAAATGTAAACCTGTCTGGTGGACATCTGCAATAAATAAACTATATAACAAAAGGAAAAAATTACTGTACATGACCAAGAAGGAGCAGGTGCCCAATTGGAAGCAATCTTTCCTTAGCCTGAACAAGCAAATAAGAGCACTAGTGAAATCCTCTGAAGCCAACTTTGAGTCCAAATTGGCCACATCTACTAGAGAATATCATAAGGCCTTCTTCACATATATCCGCAATCTCAAAGGAAGCACCCAGATCTGTTCAGAACTGGTGGTCAAGAACACCACATACACAAATGCTGTAGATATAGCCAATCTACCGGCTGGCAGATTCAGCAAAAACATCTCCCCTCTGCCCCCCCATCAGTAAATCAGGACATCCTCAGTACCTGCCTCCCACCCTTTATCTCTAGGGAACAGCTCATCACTGCCCTCTCAAAGGCAAAAAATACAGCCTCCATGAGACCCAATAACATTCCAGACTGCATCTTACATGAACTCCGGCATGATCTTGCAGCACCATTAGGCACCCTATTCAACCAAAGCCTGAGTACTGGCTTTGTGCCAGCCGAGTAGAAGACAGCCACTGTCATCTTTACACAAAGGTGGAGCATCCACCGATCCAGGAAATTATAAACCCATCAGCCTAACTAGCCTGATCTGCAAGGCCATGGAATGGATTATCATGGACCTCATTAACAGGGACATTGGCAACCTCCAAACACTTGACCCCACACAATTTGGCTTTGTCAAGGGGAGGTCATGTCTGTTAAATCTGGTTGACTTCTTTGAGACAGTCACCAAAGCCATGGATGAGGGGAGGACGGTGCACACCGCCTACCTTGACCTGGCCAAAGCCTTCGACACTATTCCCCACTAGGGCATAGTAGATAAACTCTCTCAACTCGGAATCAATCCATATGTTACCAGATGGGTAGCAAACTGGCTCACTGATAGAACCCACCTTATCAAAATAGGGGAAGCCACCTCAAGCAGTAGACTCATAATGCGTGGCATACCCAAGGATCAGTCTTGGGGCCTCTGTTATTTGGGATATACTTCTCTGAAGTGTAGGCCAAAACCAGTGGGCTATGACTGACCAAGTTTGCAGATGACTGCAAGTTGGGCACAGTCATCAATTCCCCAAGTGATGTTGACATCCAAGAAGGTCTCATCCAAACAAATGACTGATGCCAGAAACATGGCCTCAAGTTGAATGCCAAAAAATGCATCATCATCCCCTTTGGGGAGAGTGACGCCCCCACATATTATCACATTAATAACAATGTCTTAAGTACAGAATCAGTAATGAGGGATTTGGGCACCCAGGTTGATTGCAACCTGACTTTTGACCAGCATGTTGTTTCTATTGTGCAGAAAGCTTTCTACATGGCACACCTCATAAGTAAGGGTATCTCATATCCAGGGACTAAGAGGTCATAAGATCCATGTATTCTTCCCTTATAAGGCCAGTTATTGAGTACAATACCCCCTTCAGCATGTACCTCACAAAGCACATGCAGCAGCAGCTAGAGAGACCACAGAGGTTCCTCATCAGGAGAATCCAGGGCCACAAACACCTACCCTACACAGATAGGCTAAAAGCCCTGTCCCTCTACTCAGTGTCATACAGTGACCTCTCTCCGGCATACAAAGCAATCTCAAACCCCACCTTGATGTGACTGCTGCATATCCACAAGTCAAGCTCCATTTGAGCAACCTGTACATGCGACCTCAACCTGGTTTGTGATATCAATAGGACTTGTTGGTGGGAAAGATTTGTTTCCCAGTGACTTGCCCATCTGTGGAATAGACTCCCTTTCCACGTCAAGCAGAGTACCTCATTATCCCTTTTTAAGCACAACCTGGATAACTGGATGGGAAAAGAAAATACACTCCTGGGATTCCACCTGTATCCCTGCTGGACAGGGGCTCTGGATGCTGACTTGTCTAAACACGGGCTAAACTCTTGGCTAGGCTTATAAGGGCCTCAGGGCTAATAGCCTATTAATCTCCGATGATCCTGAGTGATACAGGGTGGTAGCACTTAATATGGCTGAATGAAAAAAAAAGAAAAACACAAGGAAATAAAATTTCAAACAGAAACAAAAGTTTTAGATGCTATATAAACTGGGGAGTACACAAGAATTAAAGAGAGACAGATACTTAAATGGTACTTTTTTCTACCTACAAGTGTTAGTCTACAAGGATTAAAAGAAACAAAAAGTACTTTGTGATGAAAGAAAATTGGACATCTGAGTGACACTGTTTTTTTTAAGAAACTACCATTCAAGAGAGGAAAACCCGTCTACCATGTGGTCTAAATATGTATAGCAAAAATAAGACGTGAATAGCAGTGAACAAGTCATTCACATCTATAAAACAGTTTTCTACTAAAAAAGTCAGCTTCCTAACTCCCATTACTTTTACTGCAGACACACAGAACAGAGGTGATGAAATTATACAGCTGACAAAACTACCAGAAGGAAAACCATCAAAATATTATCATAAACAATAAATTCAAAAGATGGGAAAAGGGGCCAAAGTCATAATCCATATACAGCCGTACCACGAAGAGTGATCGTCAGAAACATACAGACAGAAAAAAAAAGGACACACATCAGAATGGTGGGACAGTGGATAAGGCTATATACTACACTTGTATCTTAATTAAATGGTTATGGTACTTTGCATTTTGATGGGGAAATCTACTGTTCAGGGTGCAGCATTGCGACTTTCCTACACGGAAATAAAATGCAATTTTAGTATATCAGCACATAGGTTCATACTAGGCTATCTGCCCTAGGGTATTTATAAGCCTAGCCAGAGTGTGTTTGGCTTTCGCCACCCATTTTAAATTAATTTTGCTATGCCCTTTTTCGAGGTTAGTATACTGTGCCTCTGTCTAACAGTGACACAGAAGTGATACCCGGGGTAAACCTACGATCTCCCATCCACTCATCAAGATTCCGCTTGAAGAGCGTCAATGAGGGACTCTGCCTAACCCGGACTGGGATTTTATTCCAGAGTGAAGGGAGCCTCTGGGTTATGAATCTGTCCCTCCAGCATGTCCTATTTATTTCAGTGCTGAGGTTCAAGTCTCTCGAGCGTGTAGCTCGATGGGATTTGGATTTTCTGAGGTGCAGCATGTCCATTAATTCCGGGTTGGACATGGCTTTATACGTCAGGCACAGATCGCCTCTGAGCAGGCGGTATGCCACTGAGTACAGCTGGAGTTTCTTTAACCGGGCAGCATATGGCATCTGTTTGATCAAGTTTTATGGGGCATGAGTGTTATCCATTGCATATACTTTTACACATTTACCACTTTTTCTATTTTCCCCATGACTGTGAGATTGGATTTATTATACAGAAGTCAGAAGAGTGTGTCGGTGAGAAGGGCCTTTATTTTGAAAAAAAAAATGTATTCTGGTGAATGATACACTAGTCATCTCCTCAAGGAATAGGAAGTTGGGGTTTTTTAAGGGAAATGTAGATACTAAGTAAATGGGTCTAGGGCTCAAGCAATGAAGAGTCTTCAAAGAGGAACCCCGGGGATCATTGCTGTGTCTTTGCTCGACAGTGGCACAGGAAAATAACTTTCTTGGGTGGCGTAAGCCAGGGAACCTTGTTAGCTAGGCTTACGTAGGCCCTTGGGCCGATAGCCTAGTACCTACCTATGAAAAATGGTGGCTGAGAATATGGCTGAATTAGGACTGCGTGATTTTACTCGGACTGTATTTGTTCATAATGACTATGGACCTATTTGAATAATCGTGTAATAGGAAAATAATTCATGTTGGGCTGATACTCAGGATTGACATAAATCTGACATTGTTTGTCTACAGGTTTACAGGTAAGTACTAGGCTAGCTGCCTTTGCCATTTTACCTTTTTGTGCTTGAATTAACTTGTTCCATTTGGTTAGAGATTGGCCTTACCCATCCCATGGTTGATAATTCTATATTACCCCTAATGGGAATAACTGGAGTCATACCATAGACAATTTGAGGGGACAAATTCATGTGATAAAGCATTTAGGAGCTGTCTCTAAGTATTAATAGTACAGGGGCAGTCCTGGTGCAAATCATCTGTTTCCCATCCACAGATACAAGTTGTGTTTGAATATGGACAAGGACGAATTTTGTTCTATGTGGATGGGGAGTCTATTTCAGTACAGTGGTACCCTCTGCCAGATAAACCTGCCCTCCAAACCATTCTGGTCATGTTGCAAAAGAGTTTTTTTAGATCCCTTCACTGAGTAATTCTGAGCCCATCTGACTTGCTGGTGTGCAGTAAATCCATCAGAAATGGTTTGGAGGACACTTTGTATGCCAGAAACAGGTCACCTATTACCAGCCTGTAGGATACGGAGTATAGTGACAGGGCTTTGAGTTGGTCCATGTAGGACATGTTGTTCAGGCCTTGCATACCTTCAGTAAGGTATCTCTGCAATCATTCCAGTTGTTGTATGTGTCTGAACAGATTTTAATGAATGGCCTAATGAGGGTTTAGAACAGCATGCTGATTTGTACATTAGATTACATAACTGGAATGCACACACACAGCAATAATATCATTACTCTTGAACCCCTGTTCGAGCTGATAATCTATTACAAATGTTTTTTCAACATGAGGGATTTAAAGTGAATTATTACTACAGAAATCTTGAGTGCATTTTGGATTTTGGGGGAATTCAAAGAAGTGCTGGCTTCTGGACTATGGGGGAATCAAAGAAATGGTAAATACGTGTAGTGAATAGAGGGTTTCATAGTGGAAACAAAGAGGTTATGTACTCACCATAATGTCCCATGTGAGTTGTTTATCTTGCCTTTATTCTCACTGATGGGTTCGGAGCCGATCCTCGGCTCCGACATGGCCGATAGCAAAGCTCAAGGTTTGCCAGTAGCTCGAGACCAAGCCCCTTATCCCATGATGCACTGCTGGAATTACCTCAGATCTTGTTTTCTGCGTGTATATATACCCCTGTAAGGGGTGCACTCCCCAAGAAGGAAGAAAAAGTATTGAACAACTAGGATGATACTAGCCTCTAGGTCAACTGTCAGCCAGGAGGGGGATGGAGGGAGGGATGTGAGAATAAAGGCGAGATAAACAACTCGCATGGAACATTATGGTGAGTACATAACTTCTTTATGTGAAGTTGTTAAATCTCGCCATTTATTCTCACTGATGGGTAGCGTCCCTAGCACCCGCAATCCTGGGTGGCTCAAGGGAGTACATTTTTCAGGACCGTAGAAACAAAAGAAGACCTGTCCCTGGAAGCCTTATCTACTTTGTAATGAGTGATAAAGGTATGAGGCTTAGACCAAGTGGCTGCAGCACAAATGTCATCAAGGGGAAATTTAGCTTGAAAAGCAAAAGACGTAGAAACGGCTCTGGTTGAATGAGCCTTTACTTTGTGTGGCAAAGGTATGTTAGCATTTGCATGAACAAATGAGATACAATCCGATAACCACTTTGAAAGGGTTGTTTTAGCCACTAGTCTACCTTTTCTGGCCTCCGAAAAGGATACAAAGAGAGTTGATCTGATTTTCTAATATCCTTAGTTCTATCAAGATAAAATCTGAGCTGTCTGTGCACGTCAAATTTGTGCAGCATGTATTCCAATTTGTTGGAATGGTTGGGAAAAAAGACTGGCAACTCAATGACCTGATTGATAGTAGACTCAGAACTGACTTTAGGCAAAAAGAAGGGGTTTGTTCTGAGAGATACTCTATCAGCATGGAAAATCATATAAGGAGGTCTGATAGATAATGCTTGAAGTTCTGACACTCTGCGGGCAGAAGTGATCGCCACTAGAAAAATAGTTTTCCAGGACAAAAATTTGAGATGATGCTGGTTCGAAGGGGGTAAGAATTATTTGAGATAGCATAAAATTCAAATTCCACAGAATAAGGGATTCTGACAGGAGGTCTCGTGAAAAACACCTTTGAGAAAAACCTTAGGTAACTTATGGGCCATAATATTTAACCCATCCAATCCAAGGTGGAAATTAGATATGGCGGCTAACAGAACCTGAACTGCAGCAGCTGCTGCTCCTTCCTTAAAAATCATTGTCAAAAACTCTAAAATGGACGACAAAGGAGCTCAGAAAGGGTAAATTTTTGGTATACTGGCCCAAATAGAGAACCTTTTCCACTTACTGTGATATAGTTTTCTAGTGGATAGCTTATGAGAAGACAATAGAATTTGTCTTGTGTCATCTGAGAGTGAATGAAGCCTGGCTATTTGGGGAAGTGGATCAGCCAAGCAGTCAGCTTTAGAGACTGCAATGACCACTGATGGGTGTGTCAGGAGGTCTGGAACTGGGTCCAGGATCCATGGATCCTCCAGCAGATGATGGTGAAGAAAAGGGAACCAAATCTGTCAAGGCCAATGTGGGGCTATAAGGATAACAGTCCTTCCCAGCAACTTTGCTTTCTGTAAAAACCTGGGTATAAATGGAATTGAAGGGAAAGCATATAGGAGACCCAGAGGCCAATTGTGTACGCGTGCGTCTCTCGGGGGATGTCCCGGAGGTGGTATTAGGGCAAAGTAGCTTCTGCATTTGGTTTTGATGTGACTGGCAAAGAGGTCACAGCAAGGCTGGCCCCATTTGCGGGAAATCATGTCAGCAACGTGTTGGTTGAGAGAATACTCGTGAGGCAACAGGATTGCCCTGCTCAGCTTGTCTGCTATCACGTTGGATTTTCCAGGGATGTGCGCTGCTAACAGAAAATGCTGGGATAACACAGCCCATTGCCATACCCTGAGGGCTTCTCGACAAAAGGGATAAGACTTGGTTCCACCCTGTTTGTTCAGGTACCAGACCACTGACATGTTGTCTGTCTGAATTGCAATTGTCCCTAGAGGAAGAGAGCTCTGAAAGTACTGCAATGCCAAAAGTACTGCTCTCAACTCCAAAACATTGATATGTAGATGTGACTCTTGATCCATCCATGTGCCTTGGGCAGTCTTTCCCTGAAAATGCCCCCCCTATCAGGGAAGCATCCGTGGTCACAGTGACTACTGGGGGTGGGGGGGCACAATGGGTCTTCCTATTGTGACATGAAGAAATGTCAACCATCACTGAAGGTCCCTCTTGCAATTTCTGGTAAGATCATTGAGTGAACTGGAGCCATTGAAGAATTCGTATATGCATCCTTGCGAGTGGAATGGCTAGAATTGCTGCCTCCATCAAACCTAGTACCTTCAAGACTTCTGTGGCGGTATCTCTGTTCTTCAACACCAATGAGTTGACATGTTCATAGGTTCATACTAGGCTATCTGCCCTAGGGCATTTATAAGCCTAGTCAGAATGTGTTTGGCTTTCGCCACCCATTTTAAATTTATTTTGCAATGCCCTTTTTCGAGGTTAGTATACTGTGCCTCTGTCTAACAGTGACACAGAAGTGATACCGGGGTAAACCTATGATCTCCCATCCACTCATCAAGATTCCTCTTGAAGAGAGTCAATGAGGGACTCTGCCTAACCTGGACTGGGATTTTATTCCAGAGTGAAGGGAGCCTCTGGGTTATGAATCTGTCCCTCCAGCATGTCCTATTTATTTCAGTTGCTGCAGGTGTCTGGTAAGGTACATCCCAAAAGGGGCATTGCACTCAATTATGGGCCTGATGAGGGATGAGTAAAGAGGCACAATGACCTCCCCTGATCTAGATGTGAATCCCTTCATGATTAGGTGGGCTATATAAAATGTTTTTCTAACCACTTTGGCCACGTGGTTGTCAAATGAGATGTTGGCAAAGAAGTGAGACCCTTTCGACTGGAAGACGTAGAGTGGTGGCTGAGGTATCTAACTCTGCTCCTATAAAGATGGTATGCTGCAATGGCGACAAGGCAGACTTTTCAAAGTTGACTGTAATGCCTAAGTGGTGGCAGAGTGTCAGAGTAGATTGTGTTGCCTGAATCAATTGATGTCTGGTGGTAGTGGTGAGGAGCCAGTCGTCTAGATATGGAAACACCTGGAATCCTAGACGTCTCAGGTGAGCCATGACCACTGCCATGCATTTGGTGAACACTCTGGGGGCTGTAGTGAGACCAAAGGGCAGGGCTCGAAACTGGTAGTGATTGGCTCCCAGCTGGAAACGCAGGTGATCTCTGGAGTGTCTGCCCATCTTTATGTGGTAGTACGCGTCCTTGAGATCAATGTAGCACATCCAATCACCTTTCCCCTAGAAAGGGAAGAATGGCCTGAAGCGTGACCATTCGGAACTTCTCTTTTTTTTACAAATTGGTTGAGTCTGCTGAGGTCCAAAATAGTTCTTCAGTCTCCTGTTTTCTTTGGAACCAAAAATAATCTTGAGTAAGTTCTGAATCTAGGTTGGTCTGCTGGGACTGGCTGGATGATTCTTTTTTCTAGCAAGTTGCGGACCTCTATAGTTGCTTGCTCCCTGAGACTGGGTGGAACATACGGGATTCTATTGACAGGAGTGGGAGGGGAAGAGAACAGTATGAAATACCTGCTGGAAATGATGCTTTGTACCCAGGTATCGGATGTTATGCTTAGCCAGGCTTTTGGGTACAAAGATAAGCGAACCCAGAATGCCTCCAGAGCTGGACAGCTGGGTCTCCTTTCAGGAGCGCTGGTAGGGCTGACCAGAGGACTGGCCTCTGTCACCCTGCTGTTGCGGACCCCCCACCCCCGCCACGCGGGCGGCATCTTCCATTATAACCCGTCCTCTGCCTCTAAAGGGGGTTTCTCCACGTGTGTCCTGAAAGGCTCCCTGTGCTTTTTGGAACCACATATTTCCGCCCTTAGGGCCCTTGGGATAGGGCTGAGTAGGGGTAGAAAAATGGACTCCAACGGCAGATAGAGTCTTGCCTTCCTGCTCACACCTGGTTAGAGTTTCCTTTACCTTGGGCCCAAACAGGGATGAGCCATCAAATGGGGTGCTGATAAAGGAAGACTTGAAAGGCTCCACAAAGGAACAGAGATGCATCCGGGCTTGTCTACACAGGGCAATGCCTGAACTAGTGGCTCTACTCGAACCATCAGCTGCGTAAGATATGAGACGCATCTGATGTGTTTACAATCGAGTTTAGGGTAGCGAGCTGGATGTTAACTTTGTCGGCAAACCCTGCAGCTACCGTACCCTGGAGAGCATCTCCTAGCTCTTTCAGGAGATCTCTTTGTAGTCTTGTAAAATGGGTTAAATAGTTCAGTGATCAAAGGGAAAAAATCGCTGAACTAAACATGCATTTCCCATATCTATCCATGATCCTGGAATCTCTGTTAGGAGGATGGATAGATATGGACATCTCAGATGTTTCCTTTTTGGTGGCTGCCGCCGCCACCACCATGGCATCAACAGGCACTCCCTTAGTCAAAAAAGCTTTGTCCACTGGGGCAGAGATGAACTTATTTGGCTTCCGAGGGACAGGTTTCATGGCCTCTGGAGACTCCCATGCCATACGAGTGATCAGCTCCATGAGCTCATCATAAGGCGGAGACACCCAAGAGGTGGAAGGTTGAGACCCAAAAGCCTTCAAGAGCACTGAGGCCACTTGAGGCTCAGGGTCTCTACGCTTGAGTTGACCGGTAGAAGCAGGAGTGGACACAGGCGCTTGAGGGGAGGAGGAAGCCAGGCATGATGCTGATGATATCTTTGGAGACAGGACTCTCCTCATGGCATCGAACACACCATGGCTCCGACGAGAAGGGGTAGACTGATCCAAAGGGACCGTTCGATCCTCCCGCACCGAGGCCATGGGCTCCGAGCCTGAGGTAGGAGCCGAGCTCATCA
This sequence comes from Protopterus annectens, assembly GCF_019279795.1. Classification (NCBI taxonomy): domain Eukaryota; kingdom Metazoa; phylum Chordata; order Ceratodontiformes; family Protopteridae; genus Protopterus; species Protopterus annectens. The sequence goes on from NC_056729.1 coordinate 956,534,228, forward strand.
GAGCCGAAGCCTCAAGAGGAAGAGTCGGCACCGACAAATCGGTATGACTATCCTCTCTGGACCCGACAGGAGAGTGTCAGTCCTGAGGACATCTGAGTAGATGGAGCCGATAACACCGGAGCAGGTCTCGGCTCCACGGGCTCAACAACCATCAGGTAGGGCTCCTCTGGCTCCGAAAGTCCAGTATGGCTCAAAGGAGGAGCAGTCAAGCCCGGGTTAATGGTCTTCGGCTCCGATGAAGGTGTCGGAGCTGACAACAATTTGGCAAGGCCTGGTGCCCATAAAAGCTTCTGCACCAACCGGTCAATATCCAGATCTGAGAAGCTGACAGAAGACTTCGAGGAGTGCACAGAGGGTGCTGATTGGAGCAGAGGAGAGGAGGGAATCTCAGAAACCGGCTCCAAACAGAAGGGACACTCGGTTCCAAGGGCAGTGGAACCAATGACCCCACACCCTCCATTTCTTTAGCCTTTTTCCATGCTTTAGAGTCACCTGAAGACTTGGATGACTTTGAGGATTTACTAGCACCATCCTGGTCACCCAGTGCTTCCGAGAAGGGGTGCTGAAGTAAACCCCTATCCACCAATTTCCTTCTTCTCTCTAAAAGTACCCTGGAAGAGAGAGTGACAGAAGCTACAAGAGCCTTGGAGGTGTAATGACCCCAGACAATAAACATACTGAACGTGCCAGTCAGTGACTGACATTTTTTGAAGCCAGATTTAGGATGTGGCTTCTCTTTCTCATCAGACATCTCTATTTTAAATTTAGACAAATTTAAACAATTGAAAAAACACACTCAAGAAATCTAACAACTATGCTAAGAATGTGGTTAAATACAAGGCCAACTACTAGGCCAACACTACAGAAAAAAGCAAGCCAACACAGGTCACTTATCTAAATCTAAGTCTAAAACTATATAGAATATATACATGTATAACTATCCTAACAAGAAAGTCAAGAAAAAAGTTTTTAAAACTTGCAAATAGACGAATCTATCCAATAAAAAGTACAGTTTTGTACCTACCATAAATGTAGATGTTCGAGTGCTAATACAGCTGCAGTCATAACAGATGGGTTCTCCTGCCGTCAGGCGGGTCCTCGGTCGTCCGAATTCCAAAGTCTAGGTCCGGCGTCGGTTGTCGTCGCTTCTTCCCTGACGTCAGTGCGACAGGGGTATAAAAGAACCAGCCGACGCCATTTTCTTCAGTTTTTCTTGCCCCAGATGTCAGGTGCCCCCAGAAGGAAGGCAATACATAAATTTGTGTAATAAAGCAATGCCATATAATCAAAATGTAGTAGTGCAAGCAAATACATCATGAATGCATACCCCAATCTGGTTGCATGAGGAAAAGTTAGCCAATAGGCCTGTCCCAAGAGGGGAAGGAAGGGAAACCTGGACTGCAGCTCTATTAGCACTTGAACATCTACATTTATGGTAGGTACAAAACTGTACTATGTTCATCGTGCATACAGCTGCAGTCATAACAGATGGGTAGAATCCCAAAGCTAAGAAAGGGGTGGTAGGCACTAGGTGGAACTAGGAGGAGCCAGAATGCCCTGCAAGACTGCAGTGGCAAAGCCCGCTCTAGATTTGGAGTATAGTGGAAGGTGGTAGTGCTTGGAGAAGGTATGCACAGAACTCCAAGTGGCTGCTTCTAAAATATCTTTGGTAGGAACTCCTCTAAGAAAGGCTGCAGAAGTAGCCGTGGCCCTTGTGGAGTGAGATCTGATGCCTGTAGGTACAGTTTTGCCATGAAAGGAATAGCAAAAGCGTATGCAATGGGCTAGCCATTTTGAGATTGTCTGCTTGGAAATTGGCTTTCCTTGAGCTCCTGTAGCATAGGGCACAAAGAGCTGATCTGATTTTCTGAAAGGCTTTGTTCTGTCCAAATAATAACGCAGTTGTCTGTGGATGTCCAAGGAATGTAGTAATATCTCCCCTTTGTTTTGAGGATTAGAATAAAAGGTAGGTAAATGTATGGCCTGATTCAAAGCTACCCTGGATACCACTTTTGGCATAAAGGACGGGTTGGTTCGTAATGAAACTCTGTCCTGATGGAAGATGATAAAAGGCTGCACAGCCATGAGAGCTTGTAGTTCTGAAACTCTACGAGCTGAGGTAATAGCCAGAAGGAAAGCTGTTTTCCAGGACAGATATTGCAAATCTGATGAGGCAGCTGGCTCAAAAGGAGGCAAGGTCAGTTTTTCCAGAATGAAATTGAGATCCCAAGCAGGTATTGGTTGTTTCCTTGGAGGTTTTAGATTCTTAGCCCCTCTGAGGAACTGTCTTAAGAGGGGGTGAGAGAATAAGGGTGGATCAGTGTTGTATTCTGCAGAAATGGCTGAGGCATGGATTTTGATGGAGGAGAATGAAAGTCCACTGCTTAGGAGCTCAGCTAGGTACTGTAATATCTGAGGTAAATTCAGTTTTCCAGGATCCTGGCCCTTTTTCTCATTCCAGACACAAAACTGTTTCCATTTTGCGGAGTAAGCTTTTCTAGTAGACGGCCTTCTGGCCTCCAAAATGACATCCTGCACCTCCTTGGAGAGTAGGGTCTGTTGTAATGTTAAGGAATCTTCATTGCGGCTAGAATGAGTGTTTTTAGCTGACTGTGAAGAGTTTTGAAGCTGTGCTGAGACAGGAGAAGAGGCATTAGAGGCAGGGTCCATGGTGGGGAATACGTCAGGCTCCTCAGGAGTGGGTACCAGTGTTGTCTTTTGGCCAGTCTGGAGCAATGAGAATCATCTTTGGTCTGTCTGCTCTGGTTTTCAATAGAACTTTGGGCAGCAGAGGAAGAGGTGGGAAGGCATAAACTGTCATTGATGTCCAACTAAAAGAGAGAGCGTCCACTCTCCAGGCCTTTGGATGAAAAATCCTTGAGCAGAATTTTGTCAATTGGTGATTTTTGTGGGAGGCAAAGAGATCTATGTCTGGCCTTCCCCATGCTTGGATTATCTCTGCAAAAACTTGAGGATGCAACTTCCATTCGTGTGGATCTGTCATATTTCTGCTTAGGTTGTCTGCCAGCGTGTTTTCCTTGCCTGGCAAGTACTGTGTTTGTAGTTCAATTTGTAAGTCCATGGCCATGTTCCAAAGTGACATGGCCAGTCTGCATAGGGGGTATGAATGTGTTCCTCCCTGTTTGTTTATGTACCACATTACTGTGGTGTTGTCCGTTCTTATCAATAGTTGACCTGGTTGCAGAAGGTCTTTGAAAGCTATAATAGCATTTATTACTGCTAGCATTTCCTTTTGATTGATGTGAAGGTGCTTTTCTTTTTGGGACCACTTGCCCTGAATGCACCGATCTGTCATGTGCGCCCCCCAGGCATAGTCCGAGGCATCTGTTGTGATGACTTGATTTGCTTGAGGCTTGCTGAATGGGAGACCTGTGTTTGTTTGGCATGCTTGAGCCCACCACAGAAATTCCTTTTGAAGACATGGAATTAGTGGTATTATTGTTTCCAAACTGTGGCTGTGTTGAGACCATAGGTTTTTCAGGTACCATTGAAGTTTCCTCATATGCAGCTTTGCACATGGGATTAGTAAGATGCAAGATGCCATGAATCCCAGAGCCTGCAGGATTTTCCTTGCAGTCAGCCTGGTGCAATTTGCTAGTGCTCTGAAGTATTGAGTTAGTTGGCCCTGCTTCTCTGGCGTGAGGGCCATCTGGGTGTTTGTGTCCAAGTTGGCACCCAGGAAAATTATTTTCCGAGAGGGTATTAGCCTTGATTTCTTTTTGTTGACTGTGTATCTCAGAGAATTCAACAACATTATTACATAAGCCAGATGTTTCAGAAGAATGTGCTTGCTGTCCGCTTGGATCAGGCAGTCGTCCAAATAGGGGTATATCTGTATCCCTTGAAGTCTGAAGTAGGCAATTACTGATGCCAAGCATTTCGTGAATACTCTGGGCGCAGTAGATAAGCCAAAGGGCAATGCAGAGAATTGATAATGGGCTGAACCTGCAAGAAATCTGAGGTATCTTCTGCAATTTTGTCTGATTGGGACATGCAGGTATGCCTCCTTGAGGTCCAACGTTACCAGCCAAGACTCCTTGCCCAGCATGGGAAGAAGCTGCTGTAGAGTGAGCATCTTGAATTTTGGTACGAGTAGAAATGTGTTTAGGATGGATAGGTCTAAAATAGGTCTCCAATCTTTTCCCTTCCTTGGTACCAGGAATAGTCTGGAATAAAAACCTTGACCTTGTTCATGCGTAGGTACCTCTTGAATAGCTTTCATGTCTATGAGATCTGTAATTTGTCTTTGTGCCTCTGCCCTTTGATTGTGTGGCAGGTTTGGCATGCCTCTCATTTTTGGAAGGGCGTGAAAATGGAATCTGTAGCCTCTGTTTATAATGTCCAGGATCCATTTGTCTTTTGTGACAATATGCCAATTTTTTGTAAATAATGCCAGTTTTCCGCCTAAGGGTGCTGCCATTTGAGTCTTGCTTGGCATGCAAAGGGGAAAGTCATTGGGCTTGCTTTCTGAATGGTTGCGAGTTATCCTCAGCACCTCTTTGTGTAGGAGCTTGCCATTGTCTGCCTCTAAACGATCCTTGGTATTGCCCTCTGCCTCTCGGGCGCCTGTATCTACCTCTTTGGGGTCTGTCCGTGGCTGGAAAGGACCAATTTTTGGACGGCCAATTTCTACTGAAATGTGGGGGTTGTACCTGTAGAAAATCTTTCACAGTTTGCATTGATTTAGCCTTTTCCTCCATTTTCCTTAAAACCTCCTCAGCATTAGCACCAAATAATACATCCTTTTGTAGAGGGGCATCTAGAAATTTAGCTTTTACATGATCTGGCAAGGTTTGTTCCTTGAGCCAGGCATGTCTACGTATGACTGATCCTGTAACAGCAGCTCTACATGAGGCCTCTAGAGCATCAAAACCACATTGTAAGGTAAGTTTACCCACTTGTTCTGCACTATGCATCAAATCCTGCAACTCCAAGTCTGGTTGTTCAGATTGTGACATTTAACTTTTCAATTGTGATAACAGAAACTGTTGGTACTTTAGCATATGGAACTGACAGTTTAATGCCCTCATGGTTAAGGTAGACGAGGTATACACCTTTTTTCCCCACATTTCTAAGGATCTGGAATCTCTCTCGGAAGGTAATGGATTTTTAGAAGTGGAGGTCTTAATTCCCTTGGGGCCCTGTGAGATGGTTTCTGGGTCAGCAGCATGGCTTTTGTATAAAAATTGGTGTGAGTCAGGAACCCTGTAGTACCAGTCAGGCTTGACTGGGGCTGGAGGTAGAGAATCCGGGTTAAGGCAGGCCTCCGAGTACACATCATCTAGTATGTCCAAGACAGGAGGTATAGCCAGAGGCCTGTGCTGAGGTAGCAAGAGAAATTCCCTAAGCCTTTTTTTGGAATCTGAATAATCTTGGCCTTCCCAGTGGAAGTGTTCTCTTAAGGTATGCAAAGTTTCCCCAAATGAGTAATCCTCTGGGGGGAGACAGAGGGAATGGACTCCTCTGCATCAGAATCTTCAAAAGGGGAGTAAGAATGTTCCTGATCATCAGAGTGCTCTGAAATAATGGAGCCCTGATCAGAGGAGGGGGATTCTTCCTCCATTCTGGGCCTTTTATCCAGGGGGGGTTGAGAACCCCTGATAAGAGTAATTAAATCCTCAGCCATTTTAGGCATTTATTTTTTAGGCATGGGGTCTGGAGATGGGCCCTGTGTAGCTTGTCTCTTAGAGTGCGTGGCTGCTTTAGACTTAGTGAAAGCCTTGATGGAAAAAGAAGGGGAAGGTCTGAAGACACCTTGAGAGGAGGTGGACCTGTCCACATTTTGAGATTCACCGCCAAGAGTAGTTTCGGTATCTGTAGTCGGGGTGTGGGCTGAGGAGCCTGCGACCTCGGGCACAGGAGACGCAACCAATGAAGTGTCGTCGGTAGTCAGGGGCTGCGTAGGTGCCTCGCTGAGAACCGGGCCACGTGTAATCGGCTTTGACGTGGTGTCGGTAGAGGCCGCGGACCTCGTGTGTCGGTCCTTATCTTTGCGCTTTTTAGACAAAACTGGAGTCAGAGTTGTTAGATTTTATGAATATAAATCTGAAATTAATTATGTTGTAAATATGCTGAAAGAAAAGGCTTGCTTAAATGCAGAAACAAAGTTTAAGTAATATGTGATCAGCAGTCATACTAAATGACCATGGCTTGGAAAAGGAATCTGCTGAATGGACATTTTTCCCTTACAGACTCAAAACAGGATGTATGCAAGAGCAAAAATACAAAATCTGCTTTTAAAGAATGGACATTTTTCCCTTACAGACTCAAAACAGGATGTATGCAAGAACAAAAATGCAAAATCTGCTTTTAAAGAACAATGACATGTTATTCTGCATGGAAAAACAGGATAACAGATGTTTTTTATACAAAGATCCAAATAAAATACAGGATGTTCACACTGTCAGAAAAGCTGATCTCTGACAATGTGTTTTCTCAAAAATATGTTTTTCTGCATAAAAAACAGGATATGCTTATCAGCATTGACATAAGAACATATGTTTCTATACACAGATTCAAATAGAATACAGACAATGTGTTTCCTCAAAAATATGTTTTTCTACATGGACATCAGGACACTGTTACAGGATATTCACACTGTCAGAAAAGCCGGTCTCTTACAATACATTGTTAAACAAGGAAGTTTAGTATTGTTTCTACAGGATACAGAACAATGTGTTTCCTCAAAAATATGTTTATGCATGACTAAAAACTGTATATAAAGAGCTGTATAAATCCAGTTGGTTAGAGGGGTATGGTAGAGGTTTGGTAGGGACACAAGTCCCAAGGTAAATGTTATATCTCTCACATCATCTGTACTATATGAGAAGTAAAGTTGGAACAGTACTTTTAAGCTGCAACGTTTGTCCAGTTTTATTTATTAAAAAAGTTATTGGTTACTGCTCTTAAAGACAAGTGCTGCAAAGTATATTCTCTCATCAGTGTATATTCTGCAAGTTTCTGTATGCAACAGACTGTGAATGCAAATATAACTAGACTTTGAATTTTAGCAGAATCCAGCCAGCAAGACTGAGTGTCTTAAGAACACTTCAGATCCATCCTACAGAAAGAAGCAGCAAGCAGTAAGCAAGTAAATCTCAAAATATTTTTTCAATGGCGAGGCAGCTGAGTGACTAGCTCCATATAATTTTTTCAATGGCAAGCTAGCCTGCACTTGAACCTACAATCTGCATTCAAACACAGAAGGAGTGATGGTAAGCCCTGCAGAGGATCATTTCAGTCAAATTGCAGTAACTAACATTTGTACATATGTGTAAATCCTAAACAGAAGTATTCCAGTTTATGCAGCTTTCAGTAGTAAAGTTTTTTAGACGTCTACAATCCGGAGTGAGACAGAAGTTCCAGTCACAGTGACATAATTTCACTAAAGAAAAGGGGGATATCCACTAGCCCATCATGCCACTGCCTGTTGTGCTTTCCCAGCTTCTCAAGTGACTTTGAAAAATTTCCAGCCATCTGCAACAACAGCCTGATCACCTGTTTTCTTGCTAACTGGTAAGACTTTTTTCTACGTCACATTTTTTAGTATGGTTGCTATTCGACAGTATGGATATTTTCATGCATAATTTAAGCACATGTAAAAAAATGCTATGTTGGTATACACAGCACATTAGTAAATGTAAAACCTTATTAGGGCAGGTTGATAGTAAGGCATTATGCAAATGTATTACAATATTTGACTGGTATCTCAAAGAAAACTATGTGAAAAATGACAAATGTTTATTGTGTGCTTCAACAAAAACTGCATTTTGTGTATTATGTCATAAAATAATATTGCATCATATTGCTAAAAAATAGACTGTAAAGACAGATCTGAAGAATTAACTAAGGGTAAAGTGTTTCCATTACATTCTGATGTTGAACAGTTATGTCCTGTCACCACATGAGTCAAATCAGTTACTGATATTACCCCTAGTACATTTTGTTACAAAGGAATGTAGTAAACTTCTAAAAGACAGCCACAATGAGTTCAGGAAGCTTAGACAAGTTATACATACATCTTTTCAAAAGTGCATAGGAGTTTCAAATTCAGCAGAACAGCTTACTAAAGAATGTCAGAAAGACCATGCAACATCACAGAAAATTCAACAGCAGTTGCAGGATAAAGGAAATAAATTAGCTCAATTGACAAAGACTGGGAATTTCCTGCATACACAGTTAATCTGTGCAAAAGAAATATATTTTATAATATGTTTATGTTTTGAAAATGGTTAAACGTACATGGTAGGATGGTAGGATCTGATGTAGGGACAAATCATTCTTAAATGTTTTACTTTCATTCAGTTAAAGCAAGACATCTATCAGTACTACAGTAAAGTAAAGCATATGAATGTCATTCATTATCATAGTCAAAAGGTAAACAAAACTGTTCTAGTGTATAAAAATTAAATAAAAATAGTTAATAAGAATAAATATTTAAAGTCACAAGACTGACATGCTTGTATAAAGATATACAGATACAAGACAGACATACATGTGTGTTCTTTTCATCTAGAGTACATCTGTTACAATACGCTGGAATAACAGGCAGACAACAGCAAATATAAATAATATAAATATAAATGTGTTGGTTAAACTAATATCTATTTTGTTTTTTACAATTTGTTTATAATTATATGGTAACACCAAACAGTTAAAGTTCTGAATTTTAAAAAGAAAATCACATATGGTATTATTCAAACAGTTTTTGTAAAATTAATGGCAGGACAGTTAAATAGATAAAAAAAAAATACTGAAATCCATGTAAGGTAATTGTAAAATAATGTCTGTTTATGTTGTATAAATGCATAGTTATGCAAATCACAATCACATTAAAGGAAAAATGCCAAAATAATTAATTATAGTTTATAGAGTATAAAATGTGAGCTAAGACCTTCCTAGACTGAATGAATAGTTACAGGAAATGCTGGAAAGATAAGATAAACAACAAGACTGATTGCCAGAAAAGTAGCTTGAGTTTTTCTAAAGCATCATTGTTATTAAAACATAATTGTTAAAATATTTACAGGCAATACTATTTGGTAATTGTAATAAAATGTCACAATTATGCATAGATGTCACTTATAATCTGTTTCATCAAGTACAGCCAGCAAATGGGCTATAGTATACATATAGTTCAAATCAATTGTGCAGGAGGGTGTAAATACCTACTAGAGGTAGAGGTAGTAAACAGCAAAAGCTTTATAAAAAATTATCAAATCAGACAGGGGTCTATAATAATGTATAACCATAGTCTTAGGCTGACATACATTCTATTCTCACAGCATAGGGCAGGTAAACAGTGCTGAAGTACTACAGGGGGAGGGGTACTTTCTCAGTTTTACACTGACTGTATAAACAGACTGTGACAAGGGTCTGAAATAAAGCTACATAAAAATAAATAATAAGGGTCTAAAATAAAGCTACAAGAAAAAATATCTCATTCCTTCTTGACAATACTCTTTTATGGGGAGGAAAAAACAGGTATTAGTGTATTAGAAATACTGGTAAACTGGATTAAACCTGACAGGATAAGATATTTTACAAGTTGTTAATAGCTATCATAATGGTTATTATTTTATTGTTTAGAAAAAACAAGAGATGATTTAAAATTGCTTTATTAAAGCTATACAAGAGAGAATAAAGATATGCAAAAATGCATAAATGTTTCTAATAGCAAGAATGGTCACCATTTCAATATGTTTTTGACAAAACAATGTTGGTATAAAAAGCATGAATATTTTTAATTGCTGAGTATGCAGTTTAAAATAACAGGACATACGCATTTGGTATCAATTCCACTAGATATTTCTAAAGAGACAAACATTTTCCAAGATTTTGCTTAATATTAATGTTATTAAATTTGTAAGATTAGACTAAATGTACTTTATAGTCTTTGTATGTACAAATGCAGAAGAATTCAGTACAAATGAGATTAATGTCTAGTAATGAATATGTGTGAAAAAAACATATTTAATAAAAAATGGGTCCAGGGTACCTACTAGATTGAAATGCATGAACAGCAAACAGTCTGTGTAAATACATACTGATCAGGATACATTGTAATAAGATCAAAAGTAATTTGTCAAGTTGTAATATCATTGGTTTTACCCCAGTAAAATAACTGCTTTCAAATATTTATTATCTAAGCCCAGTTCAGTACTTTATCAAGATGTTAATGGGCAGTTCAAAGACATGACCACAATGTTATGGTTAAAATGACATTGAAATTGTGTGTTTTCAGTAGTGTATAAATGCTTGCAGTAGCACATAGTTATTGTCTCATAGTTAATTTAACAGCTGCAAAGAGTTAATGAAACAGTTAGTCATAAATGAAATTCTATGATTGCAAAAGAATAAATTGATCATGTTAAAAAAAAAAACAACATTAAAGCAGACACAGCTCGTAACTGATAAAAAATATTTTCACAGAATGGTCTGCAAAAGAAAAAGTTGTTAAATACATTCAGTTTTGGTAGTAATACTTTAATATCATTGTATTAACTATGTAAAATTGCATTTTGATTTGTTGTATCAAACTAAAGGTTTGTTTCTTGTGTTTTCTATATAAAATGTTTTGAGTATGTTTAAAAACAGAGGGAATTGTTAGATTTTATGAATATAAATCTGAAATTAATTATGTTGTAAATATGCTGAAAGAAAAGGCTTGCTTAAATGCAGAAACAAAGTTTAAGTAATATGTGATCAGCAGTCATACTAAATGACCATGGCTTGGAAAAGGAATCTGCTGAATGGACATTCTTTCCTTACAGACTCAAAACAGGATGTATGCAAGAGCAAAAATACAAAATCTGCTTTTAAAGAATGGACATTTTTCCCTTACAGACTCAAAACAGGATGTATGCAAGAACAAAATGCAAAATCTGCTTTTTAAGAACAATGACATGTTATTCTGCATGGAAAAACAGGATAACAGATGTTTTTATACAAAGATCCAAATAAAATACAGGATGTTCACACTGTCAGAAAAGCTGATCTCTGACCATGTGTTTTCTCAAAAATATGTTTTTCTGCATAAAAAACAGGATATGCTTATCAGCATTGACATAAGAACATATGTTTCTATACACAGATTCAAATAGAATACAGACAATGTGTTTCCTCAAAAATATGTTTTTCTACATGGACATCAGGACACTGTTACAGGATATTCACACTGTCAGAAAAGCTGGTCTCTTACAAGACATTGTTAAACAAGGAAGTTTAGTATTGTTTCTACAGGATACAGAACAATGTGTTTCCTCAAAAATATGTTTATGCATGACTAAAAACTGTATATAAAGAGCTGTATAAATCCAGTTGGTTAGAGGGGTATGGTAGAGGTTTGGTAGGGACACAAGTCCCAAAGTAAATGTTATATCTCTCACATCATCTGTACTATATGAGAAGTAAAGTTGGAACAGTACTTTTAAGCTGCAACGTTTGTCCAGTTTTATTTATTATAAAAGTTATTGGTTACTGCTCTTAAAGACAAGTGCTGCAAAGTATATTCTCTCATCAGTGTATATTCTGCAAGTTTCTGTATGCAACAGACTGTGAATGCAAATATAACTAGACTTTGAATTTTAGCAAGAATCCATCCAGGCAAGAAGCAAGAAGCAAGCAATAAGATCAAAATATTTTTTCAAGAGTATCCGACGACATAATATAGTTAAATGCTTTGCCAAAATAATGCTGGGCGAACTCCGCCCGACGCTTAATGGTGCGTTTGTTGAATGTAGCACAAAAGCGACAGACCGAGACGTCGTGGTCTGGGCCTAAACAAGGAATACAGAGGGAATGGAAATCCTTATGCGGTATTTGCTTCCCACATGAAATACAATTATTAACTTTGTCTGACATCGGTCTGAGGCAAGAAAAGTTTCCCCAACGGGGTACATAGCTTTCAAGAATACTTCGGTTGCAAAATTTTCGTAATTTCAGGAGCTGGCTGACCGGCACTTGCGAACTGCTTCTGCTTCAGGCACCGCGCGGCAAGAAAGACTGAAGAAAATGGCATTGGCTGGTTCTTTTATACCCCTGTCGCACTGACGTCAGGGAAGAAGCGACGACAACCGATGCCAGACCTAGACTTTGGAATTCGGCCGACCGAGGACCCGCCTGACGGCAAGAGAACCCATCTGTTATGACTGCAGCTGTATACACGATGAACATTTGGTCCGAGCTATCTGGAACACCGAGATCTGTGTGACGACAAACTAGATCAGAGGTAATTTCAGCAGTGCATCATGGGATAAGGGGCTTGGACTCGAGCTACTGACAAACACTGAGCTTTGCTGTCGGCCGTGTCGGAGAACCCATCAGTGAGAATAAACGGCGAGATTTAACAACTTCACATTATATGTTTTAGTATTTAGATACTTTTCATCTAAAAATGTAGCTACTAAATAAGTCTGGGTCTTGTGTAATAGTTCAAAGTTATACAGTAGGCTAACAGCCACCAGGGCCTTTATAAGCTTAGCCATGCATTCCAATCCAATTTTGTCCCTATGAGCCATGGGCATTAGGAAGAGGTATGTTAGTTAGGAAGTTTCAAGAGGTTATGTGGGACAGGGTATGTTAGTAATGACCAAACTATCTGCCTTTGTCTATCAGAGACATGGGGGCCAGACCCAGGACGAACTTCCAATTTCCCATCCACTGGTCAAAGTTACACTTAAACAGGCTTAGGAATGGACTCTTCTTCACTAGGATGGGGAGCCTGTTCCAAAACATGAGGATCCTCTTAGACACATATCTATCTCACTAACATGTCTTACTTATGTCACAAGCAAAACTTAAATTCTTGGTCTTAGTAGTTCTGATACTGTTTGTTTTCTGGATATGCAAAATGATCATCAGAGCTGAATCCAAAGATGCCTTGTATGGCAGGTATAGATCGCCTCTCAGTAACCTGTAGAAGAGACGGTATAGAGTTAGGTGTTTACACTCTGGATTCTCCTGGTAAGGAACCTTTGTGGGCATTCCAACAGTTGCATATGTCTAGTTACATACATGCCAAAGGGGGCATTACACTCACTGATGGGTCTAATAAAGGCAAAATAAAATGGCACTATGACTTCCTCAGACGTTGATGCCATGCCCTTACTTATAGGTTGGGTGACATACAATGCTTTTCTTACTACCATGGCCTGTTGTCAGATCCCTGACTACTGGGTCAGCTCTTATAGGTGTTTTATCGATGGAGTAATTAGCCTGGGTGTCAGTTTTTCCAAAAGGCACTATAATGCACTTCTTAGCATTGAGTTTTAGTTCATGACTTTGACAAGTGTCACCTGATTGTGTTAGATCCTCTTGTAAGATGTTTGTGCCATGGGGGGGAATCTACAATAGCTCTCAACTGCAGTCATCTGTAAACTTGGTCAACAAAAGGCCTCTGACATTAGCTTTTATCTTTGAGAAGTAGATGCCAAACAGAAGCAGTCCCAGCATGGAGTCTCAAGATATCCCACTGGTGACAGTCTCTCAGTGGAGGTGGAATCAGACTGTGAGCGATTTGGTAATCCATTAAGTTATATAGGGGTTTATGTTCAATTCTGAGAGTTTGTCAAGTATACCAGAGAGGGTACTGTCTCAAATATTTTAGCCAGGCCCCAGGGTAGGTGGTATGCACCATTTTCTCCTCATCCATTTCCATGGTGAACTTGCACAAAGTAGTCCACCAGATTTAGTAGGCATGATTTTCCTCTGATAAAGCCAAACTGGGTTGGATCCAGTGTCTGAAGGTTGCCTATATGTCTTTGTTAATAATTTCCATGATAATCCGTTCTATAGTTTTGCATGTTAGACTAGTCACACAAATAGTTCTGTAGTTTCCAGAGTTGGTTGATGGTTTACCCTAGTGAAATGGGGATAACTGTTGCAGTCCTCCATTCTTGTGGTACAAAACCCATTTTATGGCTATATGGTAAAACGTGACTCAACTGGTCCTGATATTTCATGTTTCCAGCTATTTAGGAGGCATCCCATGATACTGCCAGGGTGCACAGAGGCTGTGTTTTTGGTCTTGGCAAGTGTCTTCAGGACCTGTTCCCCGTTAACAGCTGGGGGGGGGGTATGCTAGTAGGCATTTAATGGAAGAAAGTGGAGGGAATGGGAATGAAGCTTAAGCTGAATTTCTCAGCCAGCAAATTCACTATGCTGCTCTGCTCAGTGCAGGTGGCACCATTGACCACCAGTTCTGCACACTAATGTGCTGCACTTGAGGTTTCAGACATAGCTGTAGAAGGCCTTGTGGTTGTTTTTAGTCTGTGAGTCCATGTTGACCTCATAAGTCAGCCTTGTTAGACATAAACAGTTCTCTTAGTTGCCTGTTTAGCTTAATTAAAAAGCTAGAAAAAAAGGTCCAGAGGTACGAAACTAAAACCAGTAGTACAAAAAGCATCCCTAGGCAATGTAAAACGTTTCTCCAAATTAAAAAAAAAAAAAAATGGTACAAACCAGATGTAATGTAAATACTTTAATGTAATAAAATAAGAAGTTATGTACTTACCATAGCATTCCATGTTTGTTGTCCATCTCGCCTACATTCTTGCAGGTTGGGTTCGGAGCCGCCGAATACTAAAGCTCGAGAGCTTCCACTGGCTCAAGGATAACCCCTATCCCATGATGCTCTGGGCCACATCCCCAAATCTTGTTTGTAAGCAAAAGATTTAGACCAACCCAAATCACTACCCCAGAAACACATACATATATATATATATGTATGTAGATATATATATATGTAGATATATATATATATATATATATATATATATATACACACACACACACACACACACACACACACACACACACACAGATGTTTGGCATGAGATAAAAAACAGACTCCAAATCATCATGACTATGTACATGGGTATAGAATTGTCCACCAGTTCCTCCAGGAACACAGGATGGGGGTAAAAGGGTGGGACATGAGAATGTAGGCGAGATGGACAACAAACATGGAATGTTATGGCAAGTACATAACTTCTTAATGTTATGTTGTCCTATCTCGCTGTAATTCTTGCAGGTTGTGACAGCGTGCGTACCTAACACCTTTATCCCAGGGTGGATCAGGAAAAAATACTCTTCAATACAGTGGATCCAAAGGAAGACCTGTCCTGGGAGGCCACATCTACTTTATAATGAGTGATAAAGGTATGAGGTCTTAACCATGTGGCAGCTGCACAAACATGATTCAATAGGAAGTCTGGCCTGAAAGGCTGAGGATGTTGAGACTGCTCTTGTGGAACACCCTCTTATCTTCCCTGGTAGTTGTCTATTATTCTTTCTGTAAGAGAAGGAAATGCAATCAGTCAGTCATTTTGACAAAGTTACCTTGGAAACTGGTAATCCTTTCTTTTTGACAGAAAAGGACACAAAAAGCTGGTTGGATTTCATGAGGTCTTTTGTCCTATGCATGTAAAAATGTAACTGTCTATGTACATCCAACTGATGCAATGTATACTCTGCCTTATTGCTACAGTTTGGAAAAAACACAGGCAATTCAATGGATTGGTTTATATTATCTGAAGTCACCAAAGCCATAGACGAGGGTAAGGTGGTTCACAAAGCCTATCTAGATCTTGCCAAGGCTTTTGACACCATCTCCCACTCTGGAATTATAGATAAACTCACTAAACTAGGTATAAATCCGTATGTCACAAGATGGGTTGCCAACTGGCTCACTGACAGAACTCACAATGTGAAAGTAGCAGACTCCAAATACAACTTCAGACCAGTGACAAGTGGAGTACCACAGGATTCAGTCCTCGGTCCTCTCTTGTTTGGTATCTACTTTTCTGAAGTACAGGCTAACACAGAAGGTCTTTGGCTAATGAAGTTCGCAGATGACTGCAAACTAGGAGCCATAATTGAAACTCCCAACAATGTGGACATCCTACAAAAGGGCCTCACTGAGACAGATGCCTAGTGTCAAAGCCATGGCCTCAAGCTCAATGCCAAAAAGTACATTGTCATCCCCTTTGGTAAAAACTCTGTACCCATGAGCTACCACATAAGTGGTAGTCTACTTAACACCAAAAGTGTGATAAGAGACCTTGGGACACAGGTGGACAGCAGTCTTGTCTTTGATAATCACATCGCCACAGTAGTCAGGAAATCCTTCTATGTGGCACACCTCACAAAAGGTTTCTCATCCAGGAAAAAATAGGTCATTGTTCCCCTCTACAGGTCACTCATTAGACCCAATATAGAGTACAACGCCCCTTTTGGTATGTACCTCACAAGACATCTACAACTGGAAAGGCTGCAGAAGTATCTCACAAAGAGGATTACCGGCCTCAAACAGATGCCCTACTCAGACCTTTTCAAAAAACTCCAGCTTTACTCCGTTGCATATCGCCTACTCAGAGGTGATCTCTGCCTAACATACAAAGTTATGTCAAACCCAGAGCTGTTGGACATGCTCCACTTAAAGAAATCCCAATCCCTCTGAGCTACATGCTCTAGGGACCTAAACCTTGTCACCACAATAAACAGAACATGCTGGAGAGGATAGATTTCTGTCCCAGAGATTTCCCATACTCTGGAACAAACTACCTATCTATATCAAACAAAGCTCCTCATTAGCACTCTTCAAGAAAAATCTTGATGACTGGATGGGAAATAAGAAATTCACTCCCGGGATCATCTCTGTGGCTCTGCTCGACGGGGGCACAGGAAAATAATTTTCTTGGGTGGCGAAAGCCAGGGTACCTTTTTGGCTAAGCTTGCATAGGCCCTAGGGCTGATAGCCTAGTACCTACCTATGAAGCTATGAAGAGACTTTTGGAAGGAACAATGGCTTAGTTCTCAAGGATAGCCTATCCTTGTAAAAAATGATATAAGGGGAATGAATAGAAAGAGCTTGTAATTCCGAAACCTGTCTGGCAGAAGTTATGGCTACTAAAAAGAGAATCTTCCTGACAAATACTTCAAATCACAAGATGATGCGGGTTCAAAGGGTGGTAAAATCAGTTGTTGTGTCTTTCGGCTTTTCCCGGTTAGGGGTTGCCACAGCGGAACTCCAGTCCACTAATGATTGGCAGTAGATCTTTACGTGCCGAGTTGCCAGCCCTGACGCACAACCTTCAATGAACGTATGCCCATTCACGCATGTCTCCACACAGAAGACGCTCTAGCTGAGAATCGAACAGGACAACGTCTTACTGTGAGGCGACAACACTACCGCAGCACCAGTGAGTTTAGAAAAAGGCTTACATCTCAAGGGACTGGGTGTTCTCTGATCGGGGGTCTGAGTAAGAAAGTACCTTTGAGGAAGGCTTTACATAACCTATGAAACATAAAAGGAACTCCCATTTCTCCGGTATGGAAATTAGAAATGGCTGCCAACTGAACTCTGATCGTAGCTGCTGCAGCTCCTTCGTCAAAATGTTTGGAAAGAAATTCTAGGATAACAGTAACAGGAGCTGTAAAAGGTTCTATGTTCTGTTCCACAGCCTAGCATGAAAATATTTTCCATTTACTGGAATAGAATCTCCTCATGGACAGCTTATGGGAAGAGACGAGAATAAGACTCACTGCAGGGGAAAAGGAGTAAACCTGGCTAAGCATGGAATTGGAGCAGCCATGCTGTCAACTTGAGCATTTGGATAGATGGATGGAACTCCCCCAAAAAGTGGAAAAATACGTCTGGAATTGGATCCAAAATCCAAGGTTCCTCCACCAGATAGGTGTGAAGAAAGGGGAACCAAGCTTGTCGAGGCCAGTAAGGAGCAATGAGGATCATAGTGCTTTTCAATGATCTGGCTTTCTGCAGTACTTTAGGAATTAGAGGAAAAGGGGGAAAGGCATAGAGTAGTCCTAGGGGCCAAACGTGAACCAGTGCATCCCTTGGTGACTTCCCCGGAGGAGGAATAAGGGCAAAGTAGTTGCTGCATTTGGCATTCATGGAAGTGGCAAAAAGGTTGCAGCAAGGTTGGCACCATTTCTGGAAGATCTTTTCTACAATCTCTGTCTTCAGGGACCACTCTTAAGGCAACAGAATAGCTCTGCTGAGTTTGTCCCCTATCATGCTGGATTTCACCAGGATGTGCGTTGCTATCAGAAAACATTGAGAAGCGATCACCTACTGCCAAACTCGTTGTGCCTCCTGACATAGTGGGTAAGATTTGGTTCCTCCCTGCTTGTTTATGTACCACACTACTGACATGTTGTCTGTCTGAATTGCAACTGTCTCTATCGGTAGAGAGAGTCCTGAAATCCCTCCAATGCATACAGCACCGCTCTCATCTCTAGAACACTGATGTGCAAATGGCTTTTGTGTTCTTGCCATAGGCCTTGGACTGCCATCCCCAGCTAATGCCCCCCCCCCCCACACCCGATCTGGGAAGCGTCTGTGGTCAGTAATGCATTTGGTTGAGGAAAAACAAGGGGGTGGCCCCGATACAACTGGTCTGTCTGCAGCCACCAAAGGAGATCTCTTTTGCAAGATTCAAGTGATGATAATCTGAAGTGAAAGAGGAGGATCCTGCATTGACCACTGAACAAATAGCAACCACTGCAGGACCCACATTTGCAGTCGTGCTATGGGAACTAGAAGAATAGCTGCTGCCATGGTACCAAGAACTTGCAGCAGATATCTGGCCTGAACTTTCTTCTCTGACATCAAAATCCTGATTTGCTGATGAAGGGACTGTATTCTGTCTGGGGTAAGTTTTGCCGTCATATTTCTTGAATCCAGTTCTGTGCCTAAGAATGTAATATGCTGAGACGGCGACAAGGCAGATTTTTTTTAAGTTTACTGTGATGCCTAGTCTGGCGCAAAGTGACATTGTTTCATCTCTCATTCTAATAGATGCTTGGTGGTGGAGGAGAGGAGCCAGTCGTCTAGGTATGGAAAGACACGGAATCCCTAATGTCTCAAGTGAGCCGTGAAGACTGCCATGCATTTGATGAACACTCTGGGGGCTGTAGTAAGGCCAAAGGGTAGGGCTCGAAATTGGTAATGACCGGCTCCCAGCCGAAAGCGTAAATGTCTCCTGGATTGCCTGTCCATCTTTATACGGTAGTACACATCCTGGAGATCTATTGAGTACATCCAATCATCTTTCCCGATAAATGGGAATATTGACTGCAGAGTTACCATCCGGAACTTTGACTTCTTCACTGGTTTGTTTAGCTTGCTAAGATCTTGAATGGATCAACAGTACCCTGACTTTTTTGGAACTAAAAAGAATCTTGAGTAAGTTCCTGGTCTGTGGGGACCTCTTGGATGACTCTCTTTTTTAGCAACGAGAGTATCTCTTGTGTTGCATACTTTTTTTGACCGGGTGGAATGTCTGGTAAGGACTTGTTCACTGGAAGGGGAATGGAAAATGGTGTATAATAGCCTCTGGATATAACTGTTTGTATCCATTTGTCTTTGGAGATTTCTTGCTAGGTGTTTGGGTACAGTGACAATCGACCCCCGGCTGCCTCCAGAGAAGAGCAGGTGGGCCTCCTTTTAGGAGCACTGGAAGGGCCTGTAAGAGAACATATATCTGTTGCCCTGATTCTGTGGACCCCCTCTGCTGTGAGGTTGGTGTCTTCCATTAAAACTTTTCCCTCTGCCCCTGGGGAAGAGCCACCATGTGCATCAGAGAAACCTTTCTGGGACTTGTGGAACCATGCCCGTTTGACCTTTGGGATAAGGTCTAGACGGGGCAGAAAAATGGACTCCAATGGCAGATAAGGTTTTCCCTTCCTGCTCATACCTGGTCAAAGTATCTTTCACCTTTGGTCCAAAAAGGGATGAACTATCAAAGGGGGCGTTGGTGAAGGAAGACTTGAAGGGTTTGGCAAAGTTGCAAAGGCGCATCCAGGAATGTCTCCTCAGGGAAATTCCTGTTGCAGCTGCTCTGCTCGCTCCATCAGCCACATATGAAATCAGTCTCATGGAGGAGTTTACACTGGAATTGAGGGTAAAGAGCTGAGGGGATACTTTGTCCACAGACCCTGAAGGGCATCTCCAAGTTCTTTGAGGAGATCCCTCTGAAGTCTCGTAAAATGTGTAAAGTAATTCAGCAACCGTAGGGTGAGGGCCACTGAAGAAAAGGCACACTTTCCATATCTGTCCATAGTACTTGATTCTTTGTTAGGAGGATGAATAGATTTATTTATTTATTTATTTTCTGTTGGTTTACCAGGATAGTCCATTGGGCCAAGAAGAACCCGTTTTCAATGGAGTCCTGGGGAGAAAAGCTCCAAACAATCAAAGTTACAATCGGTTAATCATGATAATTATACAAGAGTAAGAGATTCAAACAAACAATTACATAGTATTAGAGGAAACAATACAGCTAGTACAAACTAGAGCTGAAAACTTTTACAAATAATACAACTAGTAATGTAGCATACAGGTTGTACAAACAAAGAAGGAATGTTTCAAGGTACTTAATGAGAAGTACGGTTACATATCAGCAATCTTACATGTAAAGGGTACAGTGTGGTGTATTCTAGTGGATACAGTAACACAAGAGTGTATGAGATAGGAGGAATTCTAAGGAAATATTGCAGGTGTAGATAGGGGAAGGAAAGGAAGATGGAAATTACCAGTGTTAATTATGTGGGGTGAAAGCAAGAGCATTCCCACTGGGATACTAGATATGAATGAAGGGATTTTTTGAAAGAAAAATGGTTGGAGGTGGTACGAATTGATGGAGGTAGGGAGTTGATATGGTCTTCAATAGCTCCTTCTTGTTGGCCGCCGCCACCACCATCGCATCTACAGGGACACCCTTAGTCAAAAATTCTTTCTCTGAGGGAGCAGTAATAAATCTGTTAGGCCTCCTCGAGACAGGCTCCACTGTATCAGGCAATGTCCAGGCCTTACGGGATATGATGCCTAACAGTTGGTCATATAGGGGAGTCACCCAGGAGGTGGAAGGGTGAGACCCAAAAGCCTCCAGGTATACAGATTCATCCTCTGAAGTGTTGGTGGGCTTCCAGCCACCCCTCTTTTTCAGGATTTCAAGGATGTCCGTGAAGGAGACATCCTCAGAGGGGGACCGTGCGGACCCTTTTGACTCATCCAAATCAATATCAGAAGTGACCGACTCAGGGGAGTCTATGTGCTTCCTCTTGCAGTCTATTCCGTGGAACTTCTTTGGAGGGGTACTCCAGAGAAGTTTCAGAAGAGACAATGCCACCTGCAGGGACTTCCTGAGGTTCTGGGTCTCTGCCCTTGGGAGGGGGCAGTGGTGACGAGATAGACACTAGCACCTGGGAGGGACGTAAAATTGGCTCTGAGAGCAGGGCTGTCTGAGGAGACAGCACTCTCTCAATCAGTTCAAAAGCCCCCCCCCACCCTGCTCTGAGAAAACCCTCTACTTTGAAGAGACAGATCATCAACTCTGAGGCAGAGCAGGTGGCTCCAAAACTGAGGTAGGAGCCGAGCTCAACCTAGCCAAGGCACCGAGGGGCAGAGTCAGATTGTACGACTGTCTGTGCTGACTCCCCTCCCCAGACCTGACTGATGAGCTTTGACTCCTAGACTCCTCGACATCGGAAGGAGCAGAGGACATCAGAGCCGAAGTCGGAACCAAAGATTCCAAATGTGGTCTTGGTGCTGACAGTTCTGCTACTATCGGAACTAAGGTCTCTAGCTCCGAAGACTCCAGGGTGATCGGAAGAATCAATGAAGCAAGTGTCGTATGGGATGGCTCCGACTGCTTTGGGTCTGGAAATGGCAAAATTTTAGCCAGGGCCGGTGTTCAAAGCAATCTCTTCACCACCCACTCCACATCTTCATCAGATAAACTCCTGGAAGAACGGGTGGACAAAGGAGGAGATCTACTTCTATCCAGAATAGGATATCTCAGCTTCGGGGATATCAGCACCAATAAAGGAGACCAACTCCTCAATACTTCTGTCAGCTCCATGGACACTTCTGGCACCAAAGAAGTTGTTCCAGGTCTATCGGAGTCGAGAGTCCTTGGTTCCGACAACACAATCTTTTTTGGTGTCTCCGAAACTGGAGCTGTTGTAGCCGGTCATTTGGCTGATTTAGCCTGGGTTGAAGAAGGGGAGGAAGATTTGGAGCTCTGAGAGTTGTCTAAAGCTTCCTGAAAAGGCCCTTTTAATAACCCCCTTGCCATGAGTTTATTCCTATGATCATGGAGCACCCTGCTATTGAACCCATGACTTATGGTGCAGGGGGGGTCCTGTAAATGGATGGCACCGAGACAATAAACGCAACTTGTGTGCCCATCCATAAGGGACATCTTTTGTGGGCATTTATCACACTCTTTGAACCCTGACTGTTTATATGCTCCTTGGGTTCTCTTTCTCTATCCTTGTCATTGGACAGTAAGCGGCTAAAAAACCTAGGCTGTAACTATTGAAAAAATAGTTAAACTAACTGAACAGCAGCAAACTACTATTTTTTTTTTTTTTAAATTAACAGCACTAAGCAGAAAGAAGGAAGAAGAAGAAGAATCCTCTAACCTAAACGGATTCTAACTTCCACACAGACAGGACAAGGAAAACACAGGGGAAATGGCTCGCTAACTTAAATGGGCCACGAGAGCCCAAGTTAAATGGAAACTCTCACCGGGTTGGGAAGGGGGTTTTCAACTAACTACAGTGACCTAACACAGACAATACAAAAACTAACTCTCTAGAAAGGTAAAGGGAGGATAAAGAGAGAATTTAGTGAGAAATTAGACTAACAAAACCTATACTTAGCCAATGAGCCAGCAAGAACACTTCTCGATCACTTGAGTGGCAAACGAGATTTGGGGATGTAGCCCAGAGCATCATGGGATAAGGGTTAGCCTCAAGCCAGTGGAAGCTCTTAAGCTTTAGTATTCAGCTGAGTCGGAGCAGTGATTGCTTCCAAACCAAAGCTGCAAGAATTATGGTGAGATATGACAACATAAAACATTGACAGTTTAGCACATACAAGTTTCAACACTACTTTATCATGCACTTTCTTCCTGAACACCCTCAGGGCTTCATCAGAAAAATGACGATGCCTGTGTTCTGTCCCATTTAAATATTTAATTATCTATCACATGATTAAAATCTTTAAATTTATAAAATGCTAAAAAATATAGTGCTTTACATATTTAAAAATAAAGCAAACATTAAGTTACTGGGTAGAATTAAAAAATATGTGTTAAAAATGCAACCCTAAGTCCCCACAATTTACAATACTACAGGCATTCATCCAAATATCAAATATCCATAATTGATGGCCACTGGTATGATATCAATACAGCCAACATTACAAACATTCTATTCTTTGTGTTAATACTGTGGTACTACATTTTAAAGGGCTCTTGGGATTTTCTGTAGAAGACTAAACATTCTTTTTAGTGATTTAGTGACAATGTCTTATTTTTGACAGTAGACATAACAGATTTGTTTAGCTGTATACCACACACCATGGGAATACAGTTTTTTTCATTCTGCTTTATTAAAATTAATGAAACTAGAAAATAAGCTGATTCGACTCCTTTCAGACTTAATGGAACTACTTTTATACAATGACTTCATTTACTTTGAAGGAGAATACTTCAAACAATTGAAGGGGGTGGCTATGGGAGCTGTTTGCGCCCCAGTATATGTGAACCTAGTAATACATAGCTGGGAACAAGAATATGCACTTAACTCACTTTATAATGAAAACTGGAAGTTTTTCTCCAGATATCTGGACAATATGTTTATTTTCTAGATGGGATTTCCTGAAATAACTAGAGATTTTGTTACTTACCTAAATAGTACGACAGATTTTCTTAAGTTCACAGGCCAGATTGATTTCAACAGCATGAACTACTTAGATGTGATAATTTTAAAGAACAACAGTATTAATAGGTTTGTAACAACAATTTACAGAAAACCCACTTTTTCAAATTATTTACATTTTCATAGTAGCCACCCATTTCATATAAGAAAAACTTATTTAAGGGTCAACTGGTTAGCGCAGCAAGGATGTGCTCCTACTTTGATCTATTTAAGGTAGACGTTAACACTATTTACAATATGTTCTGGAAAGGGGCTATCCTATAAAATTATTACGTACTATTGTGAATTAAATTATGAATGGCTGGTATACTAACTACTTACCCACTAACAAATACTGAACCCCTATTACCAGTTCAAAGTAAAAAGTCTGGCAGGAATAATGTAGACATTGAAACTAATTTAATAATCAAAATTATTCCATTAAAATATTAAGAGCAACTGGACTATCTAAGACAGATGAAAACATTTTCAGTAAAGTGGGTGACAAACCTAACTATTTATAAAACAGGGTCAAACATCAAAACACTTTTTGAACATCATGAATTACCAAACCAGAACAGCTTTCACAGGATAAAGAAATGTGGTTGTTGTAACCAATGTAGTTACATAGTGGAAACACCTAATATTACACTGGAGTGCTACACTAACATTAAGATTTCATTAGTAAAAGACAATTGTCACAGTAAGGGAGTGGTTTAACTTGTCAAAGGCATGAACTGTTCTGCTTTTTTTTATGTAGGCAAAACTGAGCATGTTCTCCGCAAAAGGATAAACTAACACAATTATGACAAAAATAAAAACATGAATAATTCCTTATATAAACATTCCCTGACATGTAAAAGTTTTAATAAATTTTTGTTTGGTACACTAGAAATAGTACCTATGGACGTGAGGGGAGGTAACTGGGAAAACTTCACTGAATACAGAGAGTTACAGTGGCAGTTTAAACTAGATGCTGGAAGTTTCCCAAGAGTGAATGAACACATTTCAATCACATCCGCTTTAAGACTTAAGAATATTAAACTATGATAGAAAGGAATTATGTACTTACAACAGCATTCCATCTGTGTTGTCCATTTTCATTCTTCCTCAACTGATGGGTTCGGATCCAAACCCTCAAATCCAACTGAGCCATTGCTAAAGCACGTGGCAACCAAAAACTCTCGAGCTTCTCTCTTACTTATAATGCACCAACCCTAGGTTACCTCAGATCTTTATTTTTACCAGAAAGTACATATCTACTATGCATAGATAAAAGAGGTGAAAAATTGCATGCAAGCAATACACAAAAGACTACATCTGGAGCTCAATACAAAGGACAGTGATGTCCCCTAAAGACTCATTCTTCCAGAAGATTGCAAAGGCTGGGGATTAGTGGGTGGGGAGTTCAGGAAGAATAAAAATGGACAACACAGATGGAACGTAATGGTAAATACATAACTTCTTTATCTGATGTTGTTAACTTTCATTCTATCCTCAACTGATGGGACAGAGTCCCCAGCTACTTAGAAATCTGGGTGGACTCTAGGAAGGATCTTCCTTTATATGGCTAAACCAAATGCTGCTCTACCTATGGAGACCAGATCCAATTTGTAATGAGTAACAAAAGTATGGGGAGTAGCCCACGTAGCTGCTGCACATATGTCACCCATGGACATCCTGGAAACAAAAACTAAAGACATTGCCATGGATCTAGTTGAATGAGTTCATACTGGTTGTAGTAATGTAACACCCAATTTTTTATGTGTGATATATATGATATATATATATATATATATATATATATATATATATATACACACACACACACATATATATATATATATATATATATATATATATATATATATATATATATATGATATACAATCGATTAGCCATCTGGCTAAAGTTACTTTGGCAACTGGTTTTACTAATTTCAAGTCTGCAAAGGAAACAAACAACTGGTCCGTTTTTCCTTATGTCTTTTGTTCTATGTAGATAAAAATGTAATTGCCTGTAAAAATCTAGTAAATGCAACATGTATTCGCCTTTGTTAGTAAATCTGGGGAAGAAAACTGGCAAATTAATGGACTGATTGATATTGGATTCCGACACCACCTTAGAAAGATTGGATGCATTGTTTCATAATGTAACTCTATCCTTATGAAAAATTAAATATGGAGGTTTTGAAAACAATGCTTGAATTTTTGAAATTCATCTAGCAGATGTAATGGCTACTAGAAAAAATGTTTTCCAAGTAAGATATTTGAGGTCACTCATGAGATAGAAAAATACACCTGCTCAGCTTGTCTGCTATCACATTGGACTTCCCCAGAATGTGCACTGCTATGAGAAAGACAGTGGATGAGATAGCCCATTGCTACACTCTGAGCATTTCTCAACATAAGGGGTAAGATCTGGTCCCTCCTTGATAGGGCAGGCATTCGAATGTCGCATCGCTGCCACAAGGGATGCGATCAGCCCGAGTTTATCTAGAGTCACCAAAGCTGCCGGGCCAAGACCCGGATGGGTTTTGGTCTGATAAATGCACGCATCCCCAGAGGTCAGCTCTCGTCAGCATGTATTAGCTCTAGAATTACCACAGTTATCCAAGTAATGGTGTAGTGATCAAAGGAACCATAACTGATTTAATGAGCCATTTGCTGTTTAACTGTAGCGTCTGTGTGCACTGAGGCTTGCATGGCATAATCTTTGAGACAAGCATATGCTACTGGCAGGATCAACCAGATAGGAGCACCTCGGTGGGCAGGCGGAGAGGAAGGGCCAGAGCCCACACCTTTGCCCACGGGAGGGGTCCCTCTCCACGTGGAGGGGGCACCCCAGGTGCCGGTCATGGACCGGCGACCGTGACCCTGGAGGGGTACCAAACTACTGACATATTGTCTGTCTGAATTGCAATCATCCTTGAAGGAAGAGCATTCTGAAGGGCCTGCAATGCTAAAAGCACTGCTCTCATCACTAGGACATTGATACGCAAATTGGCATCTGCAGGGAACCAAGTGCCTTGGACTGTTTTCCACAGAAAGTGTCCCAGAATCTCTGGACCCCTGGTTACTCGGACCCCCCTCTGCCTCTGAAAGGGGGTCTTCCAGCTGAGTTCCTCCTCTACCCCGTGGGGAAAAGCTCACCACGTGTGTCAAAGAAAGGACCTTGGGATTTTTTGTACCACAACTTTTCACACCCCTGATTCCTGAAATAGGATCATTAAGGTGTGAAAAAACATACACCTATGGCAGACAAGGTCTTAACCATCCTTTTCACACCTGGCAAAAGTGTCTTACCTTTGGGCCAAAAACAGAGGAGGCCTCTATGTGGGCATTAGGAAGGAAGACTTAAAAGGATCTGCAAAGTCACATAGGCGCATCCAGGCATGATGTCTTGTAACGACTGTATGCGCTGCTCTAGCCTCCCCTTTGGTAGAGTGGGAAATCAACCTCAAGGACAAATTAGAGATAAACTCCAGGGTTGCAAGCTGCGAGGCATCTTTGTCCTGTACCTCATCAGAGACTGCTCCTGCCAGGGTTTCTGAGAGTTCTGAAATTAGGTCTCTCTGAAGCTAAGTAAAGTGTGCCAGGTAATTCAAGGACCGGATGGCAAAGGTCATTGAAGAATACACCCGCTTCCCAAGTTTGTCTATCGCCCAAGACTTCCTGTTTGGGGGATGGACAGTAGTGCTCTCCTCTGCGAGCCCTTTTTAGTGGCCGCCACCACAACCATAGCATCTACCAGAAGGCCCTTGGACCAGTGTGGGTTGTTCTCTGGAGAGGAAAGCATTTTGTCCAGGGGGGGGTTGGTTCAGTGATATCAGGACTCTTCCACACGTGCTGCACAATGAGCTGGACAACATCGTGTGCAGGCGGGGTCACCCAGGAGATAGCTGGCTGGGCCCAAAAAGCCTGCAAAAATATGGACTCCTCAGAGAAAGGGGTGGTGGACTTCCAATCATCCCGCTGCTTCAGGATTTCTAAGATGTCTGCAAAGGAGACATTGTCGGGGGGGGGCGACAATGGTGACCATTCCCCCTCATCATAGTCCATATCTTTGGTCAGAGATTCCTCTGGGAAATCCACGTGCTTCCTCTTGCACGACCGAGGAACCTCCTCGATGCGAGCATCTGAGGAGGATCCTGCAGAGGGGGAACCTTGAAAGCTGTCTTGAGGATCCCGAACCTGGTGTCCATGAGTAGTGGGCTGCATTCAGCTGTGGCTCAGAGGAATTAAAAGGGTGGATCTCTGGGGATGGAGGGACCAACTGCAGAGGCCAGTGCCCATTCCATCACCTGGAAAGCAGGTCCTCACAAAGAGGGGTGGGAGCCCGGAACAGAAAAAGACAACCTTGGGACCAGAGTCACACCCCGCTCTGAAGTACCCGCTGCCAGAGAGGGAGCCACATGAGGAGACACTCTGTCAAAGCGACCGGAACTGTGGCAGACATGTGAAAAGGAAACGCCATACCAGGGAACACAGTGCTGACAGACCAGGCTTGTTCCCGAGGAAGGCCTGGCTCCGGGAGAGTCGAAGGCCAAAGGGTAGGCTCCGGTACCATGGTAAGATCTACCACCGGTACTGAAGAAGCTGGAACCGGGGTTGGTGTCAGTGAAGACTGCTCCAAAACCTGCAAGAAGGTCGAAGGAGGAAAATATTGTGGAGTCTTTGGAGAAGATCCCTCGGCTCCAGATGGGAGGGAGGGTTTGGATGGAGTTGATATTCCTCTGGCTGCCAAGAGCTGATCCACAAGCCTCACCACGTCAAGTTCTGAAAGACTCTTGGAGGAGCAAGTAGACATCCTCAAAGGTGAAATATAGTGCTCTAAAAAAAAAGGGGCTGTATTGCTGGCCAAAAAATGGGTCCACTGAGGGGGAATATCTGGTCCAAGAAGTGATTTCATCTTTCGGCACCGCGGTCGAAATACCAATATGAATTACAGGGAGGGGGGGAAGTACAGTTGTATACACTTACCATAAATGTAGATGTTCGAGTATTTACTGTTGCAATCATTACATTTGGGTAATCTGCTGGCAGGTTGCCCTCAGTCGGCCTGAATATCGAAGTCTTGGGTCCTGCATCAGTTGCGGTCTCCTCTTCGATGACGTCAGGTCGTCAGGGGTATAAAACATGCAGCAGACGCCATTTTCTTCAGTTTTTCTTGCCCCAGATGTCAGGTGCCCCCCAAATGGGGAGCAAAAATATATATCTATATATAAATGCAATTGTAACAACATAAACTTTACCTTTATCTAAAAGAAAATACACCACAAAGGCTGTAGAATATAGTGAAGGAAAGAGAAACTCTAGAAAAAAAGGGGGATGGCGGGTGGGTAACCCAGACTGCAACAGTGAATACACTTGAACATCTACATTTATGGTAAGTGTACACAACTGTACTATGTTCTTTGTGTTTCACTGTTGCAGTCATTACATTTGGGTAGAATCCTAAAGCTATGGATGGGAGGCTGAAAGTAAATAGAATTAGGAGCAGCTATAAGGCCCTGCAGAACTGCAGTGGCAAAGCCTGCCCTGGACTTAGTGAAGATTGGCAAATGATAATGCTTTGTAAAAGTATGCACAGAGCTCCAAGTTGCAGCTTCTAGAATGTCTTTGATTGGCACCCCTCTGAGCAAAGCTGCTGAGGTAGATGCAGCCCTGGTGGAATGTGACCTGATTCCCTTGGGCACCGGTTTACCATGATGCAAGTAGCAGAAATGAATGCAGTGGCTTATCACTTTGAAATTTGTCTGCTTTAAAATAGCCTTTCCCTCTGATCCTGCAGCAAATGCCACCAGTAGCTGCTCAGACTTTCTTAGAGATTTGGTCCTGTTTAAGTAAAATCTTAGTTGTCTGTGCAAGTCCAAGGAATGCAGAATCCGCTTGCCCTTGTTCTGTGGATTTGGGTAAAAAGTTGGCAGGTGAATAGTTTGGTTAAGAGCCACACTGGATACCACCTTAGGCATAAAGGAAGGATTAGTCTTGAGGGACACCCTGTTCGGGTAAAATGTAATAAAAGGTTCCACAGCCATGAGGGCCTGTAGTTCTAAAACCCTTCTTGCTGAAGTGATTGCTAGCAGGAAAGCTGTTTTCCAAGATAAAAACTTTATATCCGCAGTAGCTGCTGGTTCAGATGGAGGTAGGGTGAGCTTTTCCAACACAAAATTGAGGTCCCATGCAGGAGTTGGTGATCTTCTGGGAGGCCTTAAATTTTTGGCCCCTCTAAGAAACTGTTTAGCAGAGGGTGAAAAAAGATGGGAGGCTCTGTATTGTAATGAGCCGAATTGGCAGAGGCATGGATTTTTATTGATGTCAAGCATCTCAGTCAAGTATTGTAAAATCTGAGGAATATTCGGCTTTACTGTGTCTATTCCTTGTGCTTGGTTCCAAGCACAGAATCTCTTCCATTTATCAGGATAAGATTTTCTAGTTCTAGGCCTTCTGGCTTCCAAAATGACATCCATCACAGATTTACTGAGAGGTGTTGTTTGATTAATTACATGATCAGCCATGCTGCCAGGTTCAGAGTTTGGAGGTGATTGTGCAGAATTTGATTGCTCTGCTGAAACAGTAGATAAGGTACTTGAGGCACGTACCAAGGAGGGAGTTGAGACATATCCCTTAGAATTGGGTACCAGTGCTGGCGAGGCCAGTCCGGGGCAATTAGGATCATTTTTGGTTTTTCATGTCTGACCTTTAGTAAGACCTTGGGAAGAAGAGGTAGAGATGGAAAGGCATAGACTGATAGGTTTTTCCAACTGAAGGATAGGGCATCCACTTTCTATGCTTGTCTGTGATAAGTCCTTGTGCAGAATTTGTCCAGCTGATAATTTTGGGGAGACAAATAGATCTATGTCCGGACTCCCTCATTTCTCTGTTATCATGCTGAAGACTTGTGGATCCAGGTTCCACTTGTGAGGGTCCATAAGATTTCTGCTTAGGTCGTCTGCCAGAGTATTTTGTTTTCCTGGCAGGAATTGAGCTTGAAGATGTACTTGGTAAGCCAAGGCTGTGTCCCACAATGCCATGGCTAGTATGCATAGGGGGTAGGAATGTGTACCCCCCTGCTTGTTTATGTACAACATAACCATGGCGTTGTCCGTCTTTATCAGTAGTTGTTCAGGATGAAGTAAGTCCTTGAAGGCTGTCAGGGTGCTCTGAACAACTAACATCTCTTTCTGGTTTATATGCGGATGCATTTGTTTTGGGTTCCATATGCCCTGAATGCATCTCCCTGCCAGGTGCCCCCCCCCCCCCCCAAGCATAGTCTGATGCGTTTGTAGTTGGGGTTTGGGTGGCAGGGGGTAAAGTGAAAGACTGTCCCATGTTCTGGTGACATGTCTCTCCCCACCAAAGAAACTCCTGTTGTAGGCAGGGAATGAGAGGAATCATTGTTTCCAGACTGTGACAATGTTGACCCCATAAACTTTTTAGATACCACTGTAGTTTCCTCATATGCACTCTTGCATATGGAATTAGTAGAATGCAAAATGCCATGAACCCCAAAGCCTGCAAAATTTGTCTTGCAGATAACTGGATTTTTGTTGCCATCTGTTTGAAGTAAATAGTCAGTTGCCTTTGCTTGTCTGGCGTAAGGTAAGCCATTTGGGCAGTTGTATTCAAGCTTGCACCCAGGAATGTAATCTTTTGAGAGGGTACCAGTTATGATTTCTTTTCGTTTATTGTGTACCCTAGGCATGTTAGAAGCCTTTTTACAAATGCCAGATGTTGAAGAAGAATGTCCTTGTTTTCTGCTTGAATGAGACAGTCGTCCAAGTAAGGATAGATTTGTATGCTTCTTTGTCTGCAAAATGCAATTACTGGTGCCAGACACTTTGTAAAGATCCTGGGCGCAGTAGATAAGCCAAAGGGCAGTGCAGAGAATTGGTAATGCATAAAACCAGCCTTGAAGCGGAGGTATCTTCTGCACGATTCCCTTATAGGGATATGCAGGTATGCCTCTTTTAAGTCCAGAGTCACTAACCAAGTGTTCTTGCCCAGCATGGGCAGAAGCTGTTGCAAAGTCAACATTTTGAATTTTGGGATGTCCAAGAATGTGTTCACAATTGATAGATCCAGTATTGGGCACCAGGCATTGTCTTTTCTGGGTACCAGGAACAGTCTTGAATAAAACCCTTGCCCTTTTTCCTGTTCTGGTACTGGTTGAATAGCCCTCATATCCATGAGGGACGTAACTTGTTTCTGTGCCTCTGCCCATTGATTTTGTGGCAGATCTGGCCAACCGTTTGGAATTGGCAAGGTATGGAAATTAAATCTGTATCCCTGGGATACTATGTTTAATACCCACATGTCCTGGGTTATTAACTGCCAATTCTGAGAATGAAGTGCTAATTTTCCCCCTAAGGGGGCCGTCAAAAGGTAAGTGCTTGGTGATGGCAGAGGGAAGTCATTGAGACTGTTTACTATAGGGTCGTGCTTTGTTTCCCTCAGATTTGGAGGTAGAGGCATCCCATTGCTTTGACCTGTAAGAACCCTGTGACTGGTATCTAGAGCCTTTTGAGCGCTTGGATTTTCCCTTGAGGCTCTGTCGGACACAGGAAAGGACCAGTTTTTTGTAGGCCAGTGCTACTGAATCTGGGTGGCTGCACTTGTAAGAAATCTTTTATAGTTTGCATAGATTTAGCTTTGTCTTCCATTTTCTTTAAAACCTCTTCTGTCTTATTACCAAACAAAGTATCATGCTGTAAAGGTGCATCCAACAATTTAGCTTTAACATGATCAGACAGATTTTGCTCCTTGAGCCAGGCATGCCTTCTAATCACAGATCCAGTAACTGCGGCCCTGCAAGAGGCCTTCGAGGAATCAAAACCACATTGCAAAGTATGCTTTCCTACCTGTTCTGCTGCATGCAGTAATTCCTGTAATTCTTTATTTTCCACACATTCAGAAATCAACATAATTTTCTGTTTCAATAATCCCATAACATGCTGTTGATATTTAAGCATATGAAAATGGCAGTTTAAGGCCCTAATTGCCAAGGTTGCAGACGTATAAACCTTCTTTCCCCATCTATCCAGCTCCCTGGAATCTCTAGCAGAGGGGGTAGGATTCTTAGCAGTTGAAGCCTTTACACCTTTGGGACCCTGTGAGATAGTTTCAGGGTCAGCAGCAGGATTTTTGAATAAAAATTTGTGGGAGTCAGGAACCCTGTAATATCTGTCTGGCTTACTAGGAGCCGGAGGTAGGGAATCAGGAGCCATGCTTGATTCCGAAAACACATCATCAACAATGTCTAATACAGGAGGTATAGCTAAAGGCCTATGCTGAGGAAGAAGACGGAAATCCCTAAGCCTCATTTTTGATTCCGAGAAATCCTGACTTTCCCAATGAAAATGTTCCTTTAAAGTATGCAAGGTTTCTCCAAAAGAATAATATTCAGGAGATGCAGATGGGATGGATTCCTCTGCATCTGAATCCTCATAGGGTGGTATAGAAAATTCCTGATCAGAAGAGGAATCAGAGGAAATAGAAACCTGATCTGAAGATTCCTAATCAGTGTCTTGCTTAGGCCTCTTATCCGGGGGGGGGGGGGGGGGACCCCTGATCAAGGTAATTAAGTTTTCAGCCATTTTGATCATCTGTTTTTCAGGCATAGAGGCCTGAGCATGGGGCTCATGCGTCAGTTTTTTAGCCTTAGAAGTTGCTTTTGTCTTTGTTTTTGAAGCTGGCATCGGTTTTATATAGAAATGTTGAGGTCTGAAAACACCCTCAGAAGCCGGTGCCTGCTCAGCAGCTCCGGACCATCCGAGGGAGAGACATCCACGGGTACAATACTCTTGAGAATCTCGTGGCATGCCGGACTCCACATGGGTCTCGGTAGAGGCCTGCAACTCGAATGTAGCGGGTATCAGGGGCTGCAAAAGCGCCTCACTGAGTACCGACGAACCAGCGACTGGCTTAGGAGAAGCTTCATCATCGGTTTTGGACCTCGATGGTCTGTCTCTGTCCTTTTCTTTGCATTTTTTGTGAACTCTGGTAGTTGGATTACTATCTGATGACATTTCAGGGTAATTAAATCTGTTTCCAAAATATTTTGAAGCAGATATACCGACGCTTAATGGCATGTTGGTTAAATCTAGCACAAAACCGACAGCAAGGCACATTATGATCTGGGCCTAGGCAAGGAATACAGTACAAATGGAAATCCTTATGAGGTATTTGCTTCCCACAAGTAATGCAATTATTAACTTTTACTGACATTGGTAAGGAGCAAGACAAAGTTTCCCCAACAGGGTACTTAGCTTTAATTGAAGAC
The DNA here is from genome assembly GCF_019279795.1 of Protopterus annectens. Lineage (NCBI taxonomy): Eukaryota > Metazoa > Chordata > Ceratodontiformes > Protopteridae > Protopterus > Protopterus annectens. The sequence goes on from NC_056729.1 coordinate 956,568,263, forward strand.
TTCGGTTCTGAATCTCGAATGCGAAAATTTCAGGAGTCGGACGACCGGCACTTGCGAACTGCTTCTGCTTTGGGCACCGTGCGGCAAGAAAGACTGAAGAAAATGGCGTCGGCTGCATGTTTTATATGGAAGAAGGGAAGGCAACCGACGCGGGACTCAAGACTTTGATATTCAGGCCGACTGAGGGCAACCTGCATTACCCAAATGTAATGACTGCAACAGTGAAACACGAAGAACATGTGACCGGATCTGGCACAACTACTTTTGGAGCCGTTGTTGAAGAAACTGTCAAAGCTGTGGTCGGTGTGGATATAGGTACCAAAGACTGCACTGAAACTGGTTGTTGACTTGGAACCAAAGTCGGTGCCGAGGTCGAAGGTTTAGGACCCAGAGCCAAGGATATTGCCAATTGAGAGACTTTTAGTTTTGGTTCAGACTGTTTAGTTTCAGTGTCATGAGGAGAGGAGGGTAAGGATTTGTTCCTCTTTTTATGTTCTCTCTTAAGAGGGGGGAACCCTCTGACTCAGAGATAGCCTCCCTGAAAGGAGATTTCATAGACCTTTCAACATTAGCTTGTTCTTATGCTCCGCTAGCGTACGGGAGCAGAAGCCTTTGCAAATTTGACAAGGGGGTTTCACAGAAAGGTGAGGCACCTCTAGACAATACACACAGAAAGAATTATTATTCACATTGGGCATTTTTTTATCACACTGATCACAGTGTCTGAAGTCCATGTTTTTTGTTTTATCTGACATATCAAAGTCAAATAACAATCAGTAGTGAGAAAAATACAGTGACACAGGACAGGCAGGAAAGTTTTTTTTTTTAGAATAACAGAAAGGAAAGGAAAAGGATTACCAGCAATGATAAGAGAAATACCCAAGGGGTAAGGGAAAGGCCTGTACCAGCGATGGTACAAAAAGTACCAAACTTGGTAGAAAAGGCAGAAAGAGGGACAGTACACAGATACACAAGATTATGCAATTAACCACAGACACAAAAATAAAAGTTTTAAGAAAAGCAATAAACGATTTAAATTAGTATTGAAAATTTTAACTGACTTAGCTGAGAGCTGGCCTGACACGTCTTGTTTCATATGTGGCAAACAAGATCTGAGGTAATATGGAGAGGGGCACTGTGGGTAAAAGGTTAGCTTGCGAGTTTTTGGGCTGGCACTAGCTTGTTATAATGGCTGAGTCAGTTCTGAGGATGGAACCGACACCCATCACTAAGGAATGAATGAAGGGTAACAACATCAGATCATAAATTAGACTAGAGAATTACAATAATACACTTAACTGATAAATGCTCAAGAGCTGAGGAAAAAACATAATTTGCGGAAAGCAGCAAACAAGATCAGAGGTAACTTAGGGTTGGTTCATTATGGGTAAGGGAGAAGCTCAAGAGTTTCTTGTTGCCACGAGTTTTAGCAACAGCTGAATCGGATCCGAGGGATTGGATCCAAACCCATCCAAACCCATCAGTATAATGAAAACTAACATCATCAGATCAATTTTTACCTAATTGAGAGACTTACAGTTTTATTTTTTATATTTTGATCATAGCATATGTACTACATATTTGAATTATGTGTGTTTTCTGTTACAGTAGTAGCTGTAAAATACACTTGTTGGATTTTTTGTAATGATACATCCTTATTTAAATGAGTGGTTAATGATCTTTTATGGAATTTAACACAACAAACTATATGTTCAATGAATATTTAGTACAAGTTTTTATCATTTTAATTTTATATTTATATTTTGGGGGGCTGTGGTGGTGCAGCAGTTAGCATTGCCGCCTCACAGCAAGAGGTTCTCCGGTTCAATCCTTGGCTGGGGGCCTTCTGTGTAGAGTCTGTATGTCCTCCCTGTGGTTGCGTGGGTTTCTTCCGGGTGCTCCGTTTTCCTCCCACATCCCAAAAACATGCTGTAGGTGGATTGGACACTCTAAATTGGCCCTAGGCATGAGTGCTTGTGTGCCTTCTGTGGAAGATTGGGCCCGGGCTGACAACTCGATACCGTAAAACTCCACTGCCAATCATGAGCGGACAGGTGATCCCCTATGGCGACCCCTAACCAGAAAAGCCAAAAGAAGAAGAATTTTATATTTATATTTTACATTTATTGTTATTAGTTGTTTATTTGTTAGGCTTATGATCACTGCAAGAATCTTGCATTATGTTTTTTCATATCACACCGTGGTGACTTGTACTTGCTTTACAAGTGACTATGGTAACTTAACGTGATTGGTTTAACTTGGACACCTGTTTGGTGCTGATTTTATATAAAGCTTTTTTTACTTGATATCTTAAGCTTCTGATGAAGTCCTCACAGCAATACAATGAAAGCACTTAACCTACTCTTACAGTGAGTTTTAATTTGATCAATTGTTCATTTCGTTTGCTTTTTTCTTACACAATTTTACAATAAATTCATATTTGGATCTTCCATTATGGATGTCCATTTACTCAAACTGAGAATTTATTACTAAGGGGTCATGTGAGCAATATTTTGTTTAGTTCAAAGAATGTGAAAAGGGTGACAGCCTGCTTGAGGGACATCTTATTCACTGCTTCAGGCATGAAGGAAGGACTGATCCTCAAGGACACTCTGTCCTTATGGAAAATGAAGAAGGGGGGTGTAGCCATGAGAGCTTGGAGCTCCAACACCTGCCTAGCAGAAGTGAGGGCTACTAACAAAATGATTTTCGTACAGAACTAGAGAATGGAAGAAACTGCTGGTTCAAAAGGATGTAAAGTAAGCTTTTTCAGTACATACATGAGATCCTAAGGGGGTGGCACTGGTTTCTTAGGAGGATTTAAGTGCAGGACCCCTTTCAAGAAAGTGCAGTTGTGTGCACTTACCATAAATGTAGATGTCCGAGTATATTTACTGTTGCAGTCATCACTTGTGGGTTATCCCTACTGGGTAGTCCTCAGCCGGCCCGAATACCAGAGTAAAGATTTGGCCTCCTGAGTCAGCTGCAGTCACCTGGGACTGACATCAGGTCGCCAGTGGTATAAAGCAGGGCAGCCGATGGCCTTACATCAGTTTTTCTTGCCCTAACCTATAGGAGCCCTGTCCAGATGGCCTGAGGAAGGCCAATCTGATGGATGCCCATAGGCATATACAGGTGTGAATGGATTTGAGAGAGAAGAATAGGGGGAAGGAGGGAGGGAAAACAGGACTGCAACACTGAATACACTCAAACATCTACATTTACGGTAAGTGTACACAACTGTACTATGTTCTTCGTGTTTCACTGTTGCAGTCATCACTTGTGGGAAGATTCCCAAAGCTGAAGGAAGGAGGCTGGACTGTTCTAAGTAGGGCCTAGCATGCCCTGCAGAACTGCAGAGGCAAAGCCTGCCTGGGTTTGGGAGAATAGAAACAAGTGGTAGTGTTTGGTAAAGGTGTGATAGTGTTTGGTGAAGGTGTGGACAGAAGTCCAAGTGGCAGCTTCTAGGATGTCCTTGGTAGGGACCCCAGTTAGGAAAGCAGTGGAAGTAGATGCTGCCCTAGTGGAATGGGTTTGAACAGTCTTGGGTGGAACTTTGCCATGGAAGTGGTCGCAGAACTTGATACAGTGTAATATCCATTTAGAAATGGTCTGCTTGGAAATAGATTTCCCTCTGCCCCGGGGTGAAGCTGACCAGGAGTTGGTCAGTCTTCCTGATAGATTTGGTTCTATCCAGATAGTATCTAAGTTGTCTGTGCACATCTAGTGAATGAAGTATTCTTTCCCCCCTATTCTGAGGGTTAGGAAAGAAGGTGGGAAAATGTATAGCCTGGTTCATTGTTACATTAGACACCACACCATAGGCATAAAAGAGGGATTAGTCCTAAGGCACACCCTGTCTACATGGAAGATAATGAAGGGCTCAGTGGCCATGGGCGCCTGCAGCTCAGAAACCCTCCTAGCTGAGGTTATGTCCAGAAGGAAAGTGGTCTTCCAAGAAAGGTCTTTCAGTTCTGCTGAGGCAGCGGGTTCAAAGAGAGGAAAGGTCAATTTTTTCAAGACATAGTTTAGGTCTCAGGCAGGTGTGCATGGCCTCCTGGGTGGTCTGATATGAGATACCCCTCTAAGGAGTTGTTTTTGCAGGGGGTGGGAGAACAAAGGCTGCTCTGTATGATAATGGGCAGAGACAGACGAGACAAGAATTTTGATGGAAGAGTAAGATAATCCTTTTTCTACTAGTTCTGCTAGGTGGTCTAGAATCAGAGAGAGAGATGGTAGGGAGCTGCTTGTACCATTAGTTTGGCACCAGGCATTAAATCTTTTCCATTTTGCAGAGTATGATTTTCTGGTTCTGGGCCTCCTGGTCTCCTTAATTATGTCCAGGACCTGCTTGCTCAACAGTGGGCTGTTATCTGCTTTTGGGGCATCAGCCATGTAGATAGGTTGAGAGTTTGTTGGTTTGGATGCAGTACTGGCCCTTTTGCTTGCTTTAGACGTCCTTCTGTGAGAGGCAGGTTCCTGGATGGTTCCTTGATTAGGCTGAGCAGCAAGGGGTATCAATGTTGCCTGGGCCAATTTGGAGCAATTAGGATGGCTTTTGGCCCTTTCTCTCTGATCTTTAGCAGTACCCTTGGTATCACTGGCAAGGGGGGAATGCGTAGACAAACAGGTTACTCCAGTGGAAGGAGAAAGCATCCACCTTCCAGCCTTTTAGGTGGAACTCCCTGTTGCAGAACAGGTCCAGCTGGCTGTTTTGTATGGAAGCGAACAGATCCACCTCTGGGGTTCTCCAAGCTTGTGTTATAGAGAGGAATGTCTCCCTCTGAAGTTGCTATTCATGGGGGTGTATGACATTTCTGCTGAGGTGGTCTGCTAGGGTATTGTGCTCCCCTGGGAAGTACTGGGATATCATATGAAGGTCTATCATTGAGGCAGTCTGCCAGAGAAGCATGGCCAGACGGCAAAGCGGGTAGGAGTGAGTTCCCCCCTGCTTGCTGATGTACCACACGACTGTGGTATTGTCTGTCCTGATGAGGAGCACCCCCTGGTTCCAGGTGTTTTTTGTAGGCTGTGATATCCATGAGTACTGCCATCATTTCTTTTAGGTTGATGTGTAGGTGTAGGTCCCTGAGGTCTCAAGTGCCTTGGGTGCACATGTTGCCTAAGTGTGCCCCCGAGGTTTTATCTGAGGCATCCGTGGTGATATTCTGGCCATGGAGAAGAAATAGAAAGGGAAGACCCTTGTTCAGTGTGCAGACTTTTGCCCACCATAGGAGTTCATCTCTTAAGCAGGGGATAAGTGGGAGATTTTTCTCCAGAGACAGAGTGCTGGCACCAAATGTGTTTTTGGTACCATTGCAGTTTTCTCATGTGTAGTCTGGCCAAGGGCACCAACAGGATACAGGATGCCATGTACCCCAGAGCTTGAAGGAACTTCCTTGCTGTGAGGTGCTTTCTGTAAGCCAATTGGGAGAAGTAGTGGGACAGGAAACTCTGTTTTTTTTGGACAGAGGAAGGCTCTTTGGGTGGATGTGTCCAGGAGAGCTCCCAGGAAGGCGATTTGTCTTGTGGGGTGGAAATTTGATTTTTTCCCTGTTGTTAGTAAATCCTAGAGAGGTTAAGAGGGTTTTGACAAAGTCAAGGTCCTGCAGGAGCTTTTCCCTGCTGTCTGCCTGGATGAGGCAGTCGTCCAGATATGGGTAAATTTGGATGTTTTGCTGCTTACAGAAGGCAATAACTGGGGCCAAACATTTGGTGAAAACCGTGGGAGTGGTGGATAAGCTAAAGGGCAGAGCAGAGAACTGAAAGTGTTGTGAGCATGCCCTGAAGTGAAGGAACCTTCTGCAGGACTTATTTATTGGAATGTGAAGGTAGGCATCCCTTAGGGTCCAGGGTAACAAGATAGGCATTTGGGGTTAGCATGGGCAAGAGTTTTTGGAGCGTAAGCATTTTGAATTTCGGCACCTGCAGGGAAAGGTTTAACGTGGACAGATCCAGAAGAGGGTACCAAGTGCCCTCTTTCCTGGGTACCAGGAACGATCCAGAATAAAACTCTTTTCCAGTTTGTTCCTGGGGTACAGGCTCCACTGCTTTTTGGGCACAGAGTTTCTGAATTTGTTTGAGAGCCTATGCCTGATGATTTGAAGGAATGTCTGGGTACCCTGTTAAGATTGGTCTTTCTTTGAAGGAGAATCTATATCTCTGGAAAATGATTTTTAAGACCCATTGATCCTTTGTAATGGATAGCCAGTTGCCTTTTCAAAGGGATAGCCTTTCTCCTAACCTCTGGGGGGGGGGCAGAAGGGAAGGAGTCATTGCAAGTCTTTAGGGTAGAGAGTAGACTTAGAACTCCCTGCCCTGGGGGTAGTAGAGGTCCATTGTCTGGGTATCTGTTGTCCTTGTGGTTGCTGCCTGGGAGGTCTGTCCCTGCGGCCTTTCCTTTGCACAGGTCTGGATTGGGAAGGAAAAGACCAGTGTTTGGGGGGGGGGGGAGTTCCTGCTGAATCTGGGAGGTTGGACCTGGAGGAATTCTTTAACTGTCTGCAAAGATTTAGCCTTATCCTATATTTTCTTGATCACCTCCTCAGCCTTAGATCCAAACAAGCGGTCCTTATCCAGGGGGTCGTCTAGGAGTTTGGATTTAACATGATCAGGTAGAGGTTGCTCTTTTAGCCATGCATGCCTCCTAATGACTGACCCCACCCCAGCAGCCCTGTTAGAAGCTTCAAGGGCATTGCATCTGCAATGGAGGGAATGCTTTGCCACTTGAGAGCTGGAGTGCAAGAGCTCCCCTAGCTCCCTGGAAGTAGAACTATCTGGCAAGGATGAAATCTTCTGTTTTAATAGTTCCAAGGTATGTTGCTGATATTTTAACATATGTAACTGGCAGTTAAGAGCTCTAATAGCTAACGTAGTAGAGGTGTATACTTTTTTACCACATCTGTCTAGAGCTCTGCTGTCCCTGTCTGAAGGAATAGGATTTTTGGATGAACTGCCCTTAGCCCCATTGGGTCCCTGGGTGATGACCTCTGAGTCTGCTGCAGGATTTTTGAACAAGTACTTGTGAGTGTCTGGCACCCTGTAATACCTGTCAGGCTTTCTAGGTGCAGGAGGCAGGGCATCAGGTGTGAGGCTGGACTCCATAAAAACATCCTCCACCACATCCAAAATGGGAGGAATGGCTAAGGGGTTTGTGCTGGGGAAGATCCAGAAACTCCCTTAGCCTCTTCTTAGACTAGGGGTAATCTTGAACTTCACAGTGGAAATGCCCCCTAAGGGTATGTAAGGTCTCACCAAAGGATAGTTCCCTCAGGGCGGATGAAGATGGGATGGATTCCTTTGCATCAGAATCCTCAAAGGTGGTAAGGGACTGTTGTTCATCATCTGACTCCAAGTAATCAGATTCTTCACTGCCAGGTTCTAAGAGAATCTCAGGGGAAAGATCCCTTTTCCTTTTGGATGGGGTGGTCTGGTTATCTCTTGATAAGTGAGATAAGGTCCTCCACCATTGTAAGGAGTTGTTGTGACTGAGCAGGTTGGGCTTGAAGACGATCGCAGCTAGGAATTGTTTTTCTGGGAGTGGTCTTGCTCTTAAACCTCAGTGCTTCAATGGGCCTGTGTGTGGCTGTAGCTGGCGGTGTGGTAGTCAGCCTTTGTCTGGCGTTGGTTGTCCAGAAAGCCTCCTCGGAAGCCAGTGCCTGCATTGTGGCTCCAGACCGAACTGCGGGGCTGATAACTGAAATATCAGCAGATGTAAACTGTTCTGGCAGCATATCAGACTCTGTATGAGTCTCGGGAGAGGCCTGTGAAGGAACAGTGTCAGGCATCAGGGGCTGCGTAGGTGCCTCACTGAATTCCAGCGTACTGATGACTGGCTGCAAGGAGGACTCATCTGAAGGCCTAGTTTTATGTGGTCTGTCTCTTTCTTTAGCTTTTCTCTTTTTGGGAATTTCCACTGAATGCAGACCGACGGATGCCATTTTGTATTGCGCAGACCTGTCTTTGAAATGTCTGGCTACAAATTTTGCTCTATGGCAAAGGGTCCTAGAGTTAAAGAGGGGCCGCAGAACCGACACCCAGGGATGTCGTGGCTGGGCCTAGACAGGTTACACACAGGTTATGGAAGTCTCAGTGTGGTATTAGTTTTCCACAACAGAGACAATTATTTACTTTTTCAGACATCAGTTAGTGCAAGAAAAAGATCCCCAACAGGGTACTTAGCTTTAGTCATTTTCAACTTCACTCTGGCAATGGCCGAACAAATGCACATGCAAACTGCTTCTGCTTCGGGCTCCACAGTAAGAAAGACTGATGTAAGGGTGTCAGCTTCCCTGCTTTATACCACTGGTGACCTGATATCAGTCCCAGGCGACTGCAGCCGATGCAGGAGGGAGAATCTTTACTCTGGTATTCGGGCCAGCCGAGAGCTACCCAGCAGGGATAACCCACAAGTGATGACTGCAACAGTGAAACAGGAAGAACATCTGCTTGACAAAGTCTGGACATCAGAGAAGGGTTAAGAGGAAGACAAGTTGAAATAGCCAAAAGGTGGGCCTTATTAGATGATATGCTAAACTGCCTTTCATGAGCTCACACAAGTAAGACAGAACAATAGGAACCCCGCACATTATTGGGTCAAGATTTTTAGCTTGACACCAAATCGTAAATCTCTTCCATTTGGCTACGAAGGATTTTCTGGTAGTGGACCTTCTTGCCTCTTAGGGAACCTGAAGCAAATACTCAAAAAAATGGTGTCTGGAAGGGATCAAAATACTACTGTCCATAAGTTTAGGTTGAGGATGATAGGCTAGAATGAAGCAATGAGCCCTTCTGTTGGGTAAGCAAGTCCATTTTGTGGGAGAGCTTGTGGTGATGAATCCTGGTTAGAAGATAGAGAAGGGGAAACCATTTCTGCCTTACCAAAAGGGTGTCACGAGAAAAATACTTTGATTATCTTTTTGGATTTTTTTGTAAGACTTTTGGTAGCAGAGGCAGTGGAGATTAGGCATAAAGAAACCTTCCTGTCCACTGGAAAGATAACCCATCCATCCTCCAAGCTTGAGGGTAAGCTGTCCTTGTACAACAGTAAGGGAGTGGTTTCTTGTTTATCGAGGCAAATAAGTCTATCTGTGGTGTACCTCATTTCTGGACTGTCTAGGAAGACCTCTCTGTTGAGTATCCATTTGAGGGTGTCTTCCACTACCCTGCTGAGGCAGTTTGCCAGGACACTGTCATGGGAGGGAATGTGTACTGCTTGAAGAAAAATGTTTCCCTTGATGGCCTGTTCCAAATCTATATGAGGCAGTCTGCACAGTTGGTAAGCTTTTTGTCCCTCCTTGCTTTATGTACCACATGACTGTTGTGCTGTCTGTAAATTCCTTTAGATGTCATGTTTTTCAGAGATGAGGAAAAAACTTGTAGAGCCTGAATGAGTGCTCACATTTCCTTTAGGTTTATCTATTTTGTCATGAGATTAGATTGCCAGTAGTCCTAAACCTTGTGTGTTCCTGTCTATGTCTCCCAAGCATCATCAGATGCATATGTATTCAGCTCTTAACTTGGAGTTTGCACCTTGAAGGGCAGCCCTAGGATGAGGTTCACCTGTGACACCCACCAAAAGGAACTCCCTCCTCAGACACAGGATAAAGGAGATCTGTGTGTTCAGGGGATGAAAATGTCGAGACCATACAATTTTAGGTACCACTGAATTTTCCTCATATGTAGCCTGGCTAGCAGTAGCATGGTCACCACCATGTAGCCTAGTGCTCTGAGAATATCCCTTGCTTAGCATACTTGGAGAGGTAAGAAGGAGTGGAAATAGACTGAGGTACTTTACTTTCTCCTGCGGCAAGAAAGCCTGCAGGATTTTGGTGTCTAGCCTGCAACCCAAGAAAACTAGGTCTTGAATGAGCTGTAAGGAAAATTTTTTGAAACTGACATTGGACCCCAGTCAAAGAAGGAGGGTCAGGGTGAACATATATAGCATCAGAGTATAAGGCAATGATGTTTGACATAGCAAATCATCTAGGTAAAGGAATATTTACATTCCCTGTGTCCTGCAAAAGGCTACTACCACAGCCAGGCACTTTGTGAAAACTATATGATGATCCATTACAGAATCTCAGAAACACCCTGCAAAATGGGTTCATGGGAATATGCAGGTATACATCCTTAGGTCCACAGACACTAGGAAAGTATATGGAAGAATGAAGGGAAGAAAGGTCTGAAAAGAAAGCATTTTGAAAGTGGGTACCTTGAGGAAAGTGCTGAGTTGGGAAAGATCTATGATGGGTCTTTACTTACCAGGAAAAGCATGAAATAGAACCTTCTTCCCACAAAGTGGAGGGTAAACCAGTTCTACTGTGCCTTGTGAGACTAGTCCTGAAGGATGAGTGGAAAAAGGTGCAACTAGTTTTAGGGAAGAGATGGATGCCTTTGAAAGGAGGGGGTTCTTTCCATGACATTCTGTAGCCTTGATGAATAATAGTGTGCACCCACTTGTCTGTTTAACTCCCAGTTTGTTACAGAAGAGATGAGCCTTTTCAAAAGAAGAAAGGTGGGACCAAGAGAGGATAGTTATGCTGACTTATCTGTGAATGAAGACTTCCCATATCTGGATTTCCTTTCAGGTTTGTCCTGGAATCCTGTCCTATAATCTTTCCTGAGTTTCAGAGGAGGCTAGGTTCTGTCCACACAAATGAAGTGGACTTGGTAGGTTAATTTCTCTGGTATCTGGGCACAGACATGAGTAGAATTTGTCTGCAGTCCTTCATAGTTTTCCCTTTCTCTTATAGAGTTTTGAACACGCTAGTTGCTTGTGGACCAAATAAAAGATCCCTGTCTAGAGGAGAATCTACGAGTTTTGCCTTGAAAACTTCAGGGAGAGGCTAAGAGCATAACTATGTACATCTCCTAATTACGGAGCTAGTAGTCACCTGAGTTGCTTGAGCCACTAAAAACATGGCCTGTTGTTTTGCATCTGACCCTTTGATGACAGCAACCACCTTATTCAGGCTGTCAAGAATACTCAGGCAAGAGATATTTAGTCATTAGAGTCTGGTAACTGATGCCCATGAAGGGCAGGGTAGAGGAAACAATTTTTTTCCCACCTGTCCATGGTCCTACTATACTTATCTGAGTAAAGAACATTAACAGAAGGCAGGAGCTTAGAGGGCTTGTCAGCTACTGGATTCTTGAAATGAAATTTATGTTCATCTGGAACTTTATAGATACAATCTTTCAGGCCTCTAAGGGGCTGGGGGCAAAGAATCAGGAGCAGAGAATGTAGATGCAAAAGCATCAAGGAAGGCCTCCAACACTGGAGGAACAGGAGTAGGAGCTGGAATGCCCGCTTCTAGAAGGTTATAATATCTTTTCTAAACATCACTTATTTGTTTAGAATCCCATTCAAAATGTTTCATCATACTCATAGAAGTTTCTCCAAATGAAGCCTCTTCCAGAGGGGAATCAAGGGAGATAGAATCCTTATCATCTGAAAGCACCTGTCCACATGAATGAATTTGTGAAGAGCATGTAAGGAAATGATCATCAGAATCTGAAGCTTTATCCTCATCTTCAGAGGAAGACTCCATAGTAACCCTTCTGAGGAGTGAAGGGAGGAGAAGAAAAAGAGGGAGGCTTGAGAGCCATTATTGCCTTGAATAGGCCCTGAAAGAAATCCATCCACTCCTTCTCCATGGAAGTCTGGGAGAAGGGAACAGGCTTAGGTCTTTTGCCATTTCCTTTTAGGGGTGATGTCCACCTGGATTAAACTCAGAGGCTCCAACCCCTGTGATACTCCATTAAAAGATCCCTGTACCTCTTCCCTTACTAAGATCTGAGGGATACCTTCCAGGCCTTCTGAGACAGTGATACATAATTTCCTCTTCTTTGCCCTGTCTGTACATGCAGTCACCTTGGACATGTGGCTCTTGGTGCCATACCAGCCCCCAGAGGGGTCACGGTAGAGGGCAACTGAAGAAGTATCACTCATACCATGGGTTCTGCAAACTCAGTGGGTACATCCAAATCCAAATGGGCAGACTGAACTTTGGGTCTGGGTCTCTTGATTTTTTTTCTTCAGAATAGACAGTACATCAGGTGTGAAGGAATAAACCATTTGGCTTGAGCCAATCGTTCAAGTTGTTGAGTTTCTAAGAAGGTATTCAAAGACAATAAATGTGAATATAAAATCTTTGGTATGAAGGATTGACAAATGGAACAACTTTTGTAATTGTGCATTGAGCCTACACAGAAAAGGTGGAGGGTTTCTGTCTACCTCACTCACATTTTCAAAAAAAAAAAAAATCAACAGAGTAAACAATAAAAGGAAAGATTCTTAACTTTTGGTTGGGAAACCTGGCTAGGTTAAAAATGGCCCACAAGGGCAGAGAGCCTAGTACTAACCTATGAACCTGTGAAGGCTTATGGTGCAAACGACCACGTAAAGATCAGACTGATGGGTGCGAGACCCGCATTCAGGCTGGCGGCACGATAGTCTAAGGACTTACACTCATATGTCCACTTATGTACCTTTACACTCTGGAGCTGAGGTCATACATCAGAAGTATGGCTTAATGGAAGTTTTTAGGCTTTGGTCCTCTGGCCAGATGTCAGTGGCATAAGCCGATTTGTTTGGAATACAACAGCGATTTCATTCACATCAGATATAGTCTAGCCATTTAATAGACTATTCCTTTGTGATCGGGATGAATTAAACAGGGCCTTACTCATTCAGTGATTCTCTGACTTCCCATACTATCCTAACATCAGTGTTGAGTAGAATAACGTGGGTAATCAGAAAATGCATGAAGAAAGAAAAAGTACAGTTGTGTACACTTACCATAAATGTAGATGTTTGAGTGTATTCACTGTTGCAGTCATTACATTTGGGTTATCTGCTTGCAGTAGCCTTCAGTCTGCCTGATTAACAAAGTCTTGGGTCCTGCGTTGGTTGCTGTCCCTTCTTCCATGACGTCAGGTCGTCAGGGGTATAAAACATGCAGCCAATGCCATTACATCAGTCTCTCTTGCCCCAGATGTCAGGTGCCCCTCTAATGGGAAGCAATTAAATCTATAAATACAATGATATACCTCCAACAAAAAAGCAAATACACCAAAAAGCTTTTGAGCATAGTAAGGGCGAGTAGAGGTATAGCCAAAAGAAGAAAGGGGGCTGGAGGGAGGGTAACCAGGACTGCAACAGTGAATACACTCGAACATCTACATTTATGGTAAGTGTACACAACTGTACTATGTTCTTCATGTTTCACTGTTGCAGTCATTACATTTGGTTAGATTCCCAAAGCTAAGGTTGGGAGGAGGAATTTAAATCGAATTAGGACCAGCTAGAAGGCCCTGCAAGACTGCAGTGGCAAAGCCAGCTCTGGATTTAGAGAAAATTGGCAAATTATAATGTTTGGTGAAAGTATGTACAGAACTCCAGGTAGCAGCTTCTAGGATGCCCCTGGTAGGGATGCCCCTGAGAAAGGCTGTAGAGGTAGAGTAGATTCAGCCCTGGGTGAATGGGGTCTGATGCCTTGTGGGATAGGTTTTCCATGGTGGGTACAGCAGAAATGAATGCAGTGGCCTATCCATGTTGAAATAGTTTGCTTTGAAATAGCTTTCCCCTCTGCCCCTGCAGCAAATGCCACCAGTAGTTGTTCAAATTTCCTTTGAAGTATAGTCCTGTCCAAGTAGAATCTAAGTTGTCTGTGCACATCTAAGGAGTGCAGTATCCGTTCCCCTTTGTTTTCTGGGTTAGGAAAGAAGGCAAGCAAATGAATGGACTGATTAAGAGCCACATTGGATACCACCTTGGGCATGAAGGAGGGATTGGTTCTGAGAGACACCCTGTCCGCATGAAAGATGATGAAAGGCTCCACTTCGATAAGGGCCTGTAATTCAGATACCCTTCTTGCTGAAGTGATTGCTAAAAGGAAAGCTGTTTTCCAAGAAAGGAATTTCAAATCTGCAGTAGCAGCTGACTCGAAAGGAGGAAGAGTGAGTTTCTCCAAGACAAAGTTAAGGTCCCAGGCTGGAGTCGGAGCTCTCCTAGGTGGCCTTAAATTTTTGGCCCCTCTGAGGAACTGCTTGAGCAGTGGGTGAGAGAAGAGGGCAGGCTCTGTGCTATAATGAGCTGAAATGGCTGAGGCATGAATTTTGATGGAGGAAAAGGACAAGCCCTTATGAAGCATCTCAGTCAAGTATCGCTCATCCCTTGAGATTTATTCCAGGCACAACATTTTTTCCATTTTGCAGCATTTTCTAGTACTAGGCCTCCTTGCCTCTAAAATGATATCCATCACTGATTTACTGAGGGGTGGTAAAGAAGAGATTAGGTAATTAGCTAGGCTGCTAGGAACAGGGTTTGCAGCTGAGGGTACAGAATCTGGTTCTCCTGCTGAGACAACAGGGAAGGAGTCTGAGGCAGGTGCTACGGGGCCAAGCATGACACGCTGTGCAAGAGGGGGTACCAGTGTTGGTGTGGCCAGTCTGGTGCAATTAAAATCATCCTTGGCTTGTCCTGTTTGATCTTTAGTAGTATCTTGGAGAGCAGAGGCAGAGGCAGAGAATGAAAGGCATAAACTGATAGGGTTTTCCAGCTGAAGGATAGAGCATCCACTTTCCAAGCTAGCTTGTGGGGAATCCTTGTGCAAAATTTGTCCAATTGATGGTTTGGGGGGGGGGGGTAAACAGGTCTATATCTGGGCTCCCCCATTTGCTTGTCAACATGTTGAAAACCCTTGGTTCCAGTTTCCACTTGTGTGGGTCCATGAGGTTTCTGCTTAGTCTGTCTGCCAGTGCATTTAGTTTTCCTGGCAGGAATTGAGCTTGCAGATTCACCTGGTAGCTCAAGGCTGTGTTCCACAATGCCATGGCTAGTCTGCAGGGGGGGTAAAAATGTATACCCCCCTGCTTGTTTATGTACCACAAGACAGTGGTGTTTGTCCGTCTTTACCATTAGTTGTCCTGGAAGAATATGGTCCTTGAAGGCTGTCAGAGCACTCTGTACAGCTAACATTTCCTTTTGATTTATGTGCAGGTGCATTTGACTTGGGTTCCATTTGCCCTGAATGCACTTCCTTGCTAAGTGAACCCCCATGCATAGTCTGATGCGTCTGTTAAGGTTTGGGCGGCAGGGGGTAGTGTGAATGGTAATCCCCTGTTTTGTCAGCAGGCCTCTGCCCACCAAAGGAACTCTAGGCGTAGGCAAGGTATGACAGGAATCATTGCTTCTAGATCCTGAGAATGTTGACACCATAGACTTTTGAGATACCACTGTAGTTTCCTCATATGCAGCCTTGCATATGGAATTAGAAGAATGCAGGAGGCCATGAATCCCAAGGCTTGCAGTATTTACCTTGCAGATAACTGAGTTTCTGTGGCCACTTGTTTGAAGTAGGTTGTCAAATGAATCTGTTTCTCTGGCGTGAGGAAAGCCATCTGGGAAGTTCTATTCAAGCTTGCTCCCAGGAATATAATTTGTTGACAGGGTATCAGGTGTTATTTATTTTAAATTTATGGTGTACCCCAGACAAGTCAGCACCATTTGAACAAAGGCCAGACAATTTAAAAGTATGTCCTGGCTTTCTGCCTGAATTGGACAATCGTCCAGGTATGGGTATATTTGAATATTTCTTTGCCTGCAAAATGCAATGACTGGAGCTAGGCACTTTGTGAATACCCTGGGCGCAGTAGATAAGCCAAAGGGCGGTGCAGAGAACTGACCATGCATGTAGCCTGCTTTGAAGCATAGGTATCTTCTGCAAGACTCCCTGATAGGGATGTGCAGGTATGCTTCTTTTAAGTCTAGTGTTGCCAACCATGCATCTTTGCCTAGCATAGGAAGTAGCTGGTGAAGAGTCAGCATCTTGAATTTTGGAATCACTAAATAGGTATTTAGAGTAGAAAGGTCCAGGATAGGATGCCATGTACTGTCTTTTCTGGGTACCAGGAAAAGTCTTGAATAGAAACCTTGTCTCTTTTCCTCTTCTGGTACCAACTGAATAGCCCCCATGCTTAAGAGAGACAGTACTTGATTTTGGGCATCTGCCCACTGATTTGGGGGTAGATCTGGCCACCTGCTTGGTGTTGGTAATGTGTGGAAGTGAAATCTGTATCCTTGGGACAGTATATTTAAAACTATTTGTCCTGGGTAATGAGTTCCCAGTTTTTGGCCTGCCGACCAATCTTTCCGCCTAAAGGAGCATTCAGTTGGGAAGTGCTTGGAAGTTTTACAAGCAAGTCATTGAGACAGTTTTCCATAGGGGGAGTCTTACTACTCCCAGATTTGGATGTGGAAACCCCCCACTGCTTAGTCTTGTGTGTCCCCTGGGACTGAAACCTAGGGTTTCTGCTGTGTCTGGGTATGGATTGAGAAGACCTTAAAGGAGCTGGAAAGGACCAATTCTTACAGGGCCAATGCTTACTAAATCTAGGAGGCTGAACTTGTAAGAAATCTTTAACAGTTTGCATAGATTTAGCTTTATCTTCCATCTTTTTAAGAACTTCCTCAGCTTTGTTGCCAAACAGGCTGTCCTGATTTAAGGGAGCATCCAACAGTTTAGCTTTAACATGATCAGGCAAAGATAGCTCCATAAGCCAAGCATGCCTTCTGAGCACAGACCCAGTAACCGCAGCCCTGCAAGAGGCCTCTAATGATTCATATCCACATTGCAAAGTACGTTTTCCAACCTGTTCAGCAGAATGCATTAAATCCTGTAATTCTTCATTTTCAGCACAGTCAAAAATCAACATAATTTTCTGTTTAAGCAATCCAATAACATGTTGTTGATACTTTAACATATGAAACTGGCAGTTTAAAGCCCTAATGGCCAAGGTTGCAGAAGTGTAAACCTGCTTACCCCATCTAGCCAGCGCTCTGGAGTCTCTATCAGAAGGGGTAGGATTTTTAGCAGTAGAAGCCTTAATGCCCTTGGGTCCCTGTGAGATAGTTTCTGAATCTGCAATAGGATTTTTAAAAAAGGAACTTGTGTGAATCAGGAACCCTGTAATATCGGTCAGGTTTTCTGGGAGCAGGAGGAAAGAATCAGGGGGCCAAACTAGATTCCTATCATGTCTTTTTTAGGTATAGAGGCCTGAGCATGTGGCCTGGGCTTCGGTTTCTTAGGCATGGTTTGAGATTTAGGCCTAAATGAAGAAGGAGGCGTTGGTTTAATATGCAAGTCCGTAGGCCTGAATACACCCTCAGAAGCCGGTGCCTGTACAGCGGCTCCAGACTCATCCAAGGTAGAGACATCCGCAGGTTCCACAGTTGAAGCATCTTGCGGTATACCAGACTCCGAATGGGTCTCAGTAGAGGCCTGCGAATCAGAAGTAGCGGGTATCAGGGGCTGTGAAAGTGCCTCACTGAGTACCGGCGAACTGGCGACTGGCTTAGGAGAAGCGTCGTCAGCAGCTTTGGACCTAGGTGGCCTGTCTCTGTCTTTATCTTTGCATTTTTTTGGAATCCCGGTAGTCAGATGGCTAACTGATGACATTTCTGGATAATTAAACCAAGAACCGAAATATTTAGAGGTGAAAATATACTGACGACGGATAGTGCGCTGATTAAATAAGGCACAAAACCGACAGCAAGGTACGTCGCGGTTAGGGCCTAGGCAAGGAATACAGAATGAATGAAAATCTTTGTGAGGTATTTGCTTTCCACAAGTAATGCAATTACTAACTTTTACTGACATCGGTAAGGAGCAAGAAAAAGTCTCCCCAACGGGGTACTTAGCTTTAATTGAAGACTTTGGTTCTGAAACTCGAAAATGAAAATTTCAGGAGTCGGCCGACCAGCACTTGCGAACTGCTTCTGCTTTGGGCACCACATGGCAAGAAAGACTGATGTAATGGCATCGGCTGCAAGTTTTATACCCCTGACGACCTGACATCATGGAAGAAGGGACAGCAACCAACGCATGACCCAAGACTTTGTTAATCAGGCCGACTGAGGGCTACTGCAAGCAGATAACCCAAATGTAATGACTGCAACAGTAAAACATGAAGGACATCTTAACTTTATTGCAGGGCAAGCAATACCAGATTAAATCACTGCATAACACTCAATTTTGACATTAGATATATACATTGGTCAATGCATTTTAATGGGCTTTTGGTCTCAAAAACTGTCATGGACTTATCCATAAGATCGACTTGTACATGAATATACACAGTAACAGCTCTCATTTCTTGAAAGATTTTAGAACGAATTAGTATTTACTAATAATCAACTTTCAATATTTAGTATTCACTGTTTTAAATATTTGATTGTGCAAGCTTAGGCTTTGAGCTTGATTAAATACATTGGTTTGATCTGGCATATGACTAGTTTAGAAAGTTGAGGTTCATTAAACAAAAATGCCTAACAGGCATTAAACTAATCAAATGGGTGGTTGGCTTGTTCATGTCAGAAAGTAGACAATAAAAGGTATGGAAATAAAATCAGTTCCACTAGCTATTCCTTATTCACAACTCAGTAATTGTAACCAAACCACTAGGCAACATTGCTAGCCATTTACAAATTGATATACATTTACAACATCATTTACATCTCATTCATGGCTGTTAATCAACAAAATAGCAAGCACAAACCCATCAGGGATTACTGTAGCAATACAAGGCCCCCTAAAACAAAAAGCAATGCAGGTTAAAGTAGTTCTGCTGTAATGACTGTCTGACACTGTTTTCTGAATTTGCATTCAATGAATGCCAGTCTGCTGAAACTTTTGATTAATAATAAGTAACCTGCAAATATAAATACATCTTTCAGGTTATGATCAGAGAAACAGGGATACCAGGTTTACGTGCCAAACAAAGTATTCCTGTCTTCCCTGTAACTGTGCGATATTAGAGGTAAAATATTAAAGCCTGTTTGGGGGGGGAGGTGCAAAGCAAGAACTGCTCACTAGCAAAACACAAAAGGATCATTTGTGGTGCAGTGTAGCTTGAAGGCATTAGAATTAGTTTCAATTTTGATATTTTCACTTACCGGGCACTGAACAAGGAAGGTCACATCAGAGAGTAAATATTCTTTACAGTCACACTGAAGCCTTTGCAAGCATATGCTTTATACTCAAATTTGCCAGCAAATTTTAGATGCCCAAAAGCTAGTTGGGGGGGGGGGGTGCAGGAATTGAACATCAGTAGAGCTGTCCCTCTCCTCTCATTCATACCTTCGCACCTTTTTGTATATTTCTCTTTAACGCCTATAGCTCACTATGACATCATTATATATTTAGGTGCTAGATTCCTTAATTGCATTACATACCAATTAATAATATCTAGGATACACTGCAGTGGAAATATTAACCACTATTTCACTTATGAACATACGAATAACAAGTAATGAGAGAGCTACATGTTACTCAGGCAGAGTGTGAAGTGTCAAGGTGGGAGGCATAGCAAAACAAAAAAATGCATAAAGACACACGGCACTAAACAAGTGATATAACTTATGCTTTATAGCACTCACTATAAACAGAAAGAAAAGGACCATAATAGAAAAAATTCTTACTCTTGCAGCTTTAATTTTCTCTCTCATTCGCTCCCTCATGGAAAACTCAGCAAAGCTCGTTTCTGAAGTTGACTTTGGGATTGGAGGCAAATCTGCAGGGGAATAAAATACATTGTGTACATCTACTTACAGTTAGGTTTTTAATCCTAAATTAGTACTTTGGACTATTGAGTTTGTTGTACTATGGTCATTTATGATTTTTCCACCATCATGTGCTAAGTGCCAGAAAAAAACATGACTGTGCAAATTTTACCAGAGATGTTGATACCTGAGTATATGACAATCAGCAGAAGATTACTATTGAGTATACTTTTGTTACTACCAATTTACATTAAAGTACCTACTCAAGTAGGCTGATTCTTAACACAAAACATAAGGAAATGAACACAGACAGATAGACAGACACACACACACACACGCACACATATCAGATATTAAACACAAAACCTTGGCAGCCAGGAGCAAGATCACCTATTTTATTTGTTTTCTGTTGAGTTTGAGGTGATTTGTTCCCATTTATCATGGATTATAACATTATTGGTAGAACATACAAATACTTGACACACAAATGTGTGACATACAAAATGAGAGAATCATAAAACACTAAAAACTTCTCTTCCACCATCAGTAAACAACAGCTACAAAACCCAGATCATCTAGATAGTGGTACTGTTAGAAAAAGGGTTTTTAGTAAGTTATATGTAGGGCTTGGGTATGGATAGCAAATAGCACATATTGTAAAGAGGGTGGGGGGGGGGGCACGTTCAGCCCCAAATTGCACAGTTTTAACTACAAATGTGTATAATATTTATTAAAAAGGGATCGAAAACTACCAATTTTCAAATGCTCCTCCTAATCATCATGTTTTAAAATGCCTGTTCCAAATCTTGTGTGGTCACAGCAAGTTGAGCATGGTACGCCAGACTTCCCTCTCTCAAGGTATTCAAGCTTATACTATAGGATTTCCAGATGAACCGAAGGACCCCTCCAAAGTGTCCAGTCTTCCCCAAGGTCTTCTTTCAGTGGATGGTGCCTGGCACCCCTTTTGTTGGAGGCACCTGGATAGCATCCTCACTAAGTGACTAAACTGACTCCTCTCAATATGGAGGAGCAACTACTGTACAATGAAGTCCTCCCAGACTGCCAAGATCCTCACTCGATCATGCAGAGTGAGACCAACTATCCTGGGAAGGAATCTCTTTTCTGCCACTTGTATCCACAATCTCTTCCTTTCAATCACTACTCAAAGCTAATGGCTACAGGTAAGGATGAGGATACAAGTTTGAACAGCAAAAGGAAAGCTTCATCCAGTACAACATCTACAGTATTGCCACCATCACACAAATCTGTTGGTCAGTCTCCTGTTTCTCTCTATCCTCAGACATGAACAAGACAGTACAAATGAGTAAGTACACTTACCATAATAGCAGATGTTCGAATGATCACTGCTGCAGAAGCCTAAGCTATATGGGGGTTATATCGTACCCAGCCAGCTTCAATACATCTTCCCTGCACCCAAACTGCTGGTCAGCTCAAGATGAGTCAACTAAAATAGTCAGGTTTGTGTGCCAAACCCTTCAGATGTTCATGCCAACAGAGAGAGGGAGGGTAAAGCCCTGAGAGGACAATGCTAGGAAAAGAAAAAATACATGTACACACCCTGGAAAAAATACAGAAAAAAATAAGGGGGTAGAAAGAGGGTCTTAGCTACTGCAGCAGTGATTTATTTATTTTATTTTACATTTGTTTACCGGGAGATTCTGACTGAGCCCAAAATTAGCCCATTTTCAGCAGAGGCCCAGGGAGAAAAGCTCTAGTTACATAGTAAAAAACAATGTTAGTAGAAAAAATATAACAGGTTACATTGTAAACAGTGATACAACTGAGTGGAAACAAACAAAAAAAAACAAGTTAACAAGTTACATAGCAGACAGTGTTGCCATAGAACGTAAAAAAATATATAACAGGTTACATAGTAAACAGTAATACAACTGAGTTGAATTGAATGAAAAAAAAACAAGCAAGAGTAATACAAATAATGAAGTAAGATATAGATTAGTCACACTTTATTACATATAATTGTTGGTCATTGATCTCAAACGTTAATGTATTTCTACTGAGGGGTGGGGTGGTAGTCTCACCAATTTAGAGTTAAAATATACAGCAATAAGCAAGAGATGGGTTACAAAGAAAGATGAAAATATAAAAAATGCCACTGCCCTGTTAAGGTCGACAAAATACACAGGGAACTACAAAATAAAATAAAAATGTAAAGCCGA